>NW_004955512.1:2790231-2875824 GCF_000276665.1 Chinchilla lanigera | reverse complement strand
AATTGTCTTTTCATGTTTACTTGTGAGTTGTCCAAAGCTTAGGCACCTTGTCTAAAAATGGACAGTTGACTCATAGTAAATGAACCGCTATGAGTCACTGGTCACTGCTGAGGCCTGTATTGGCCTGTGAAGCTGTGATGCCTCAAAAGTCAAGATAAAGCCACAGCTAAAGACATCTGACTCCAACCCCAATTAACTACAAGGACACTGCAGCTGCAGGCTCCACACTCCTACAATAAATTCCAACCTAAAGATAAGGTAGTTCTCCTGATTGACATAATTTACTACTTGTGAAAATTCTCCCAAGGTCCTGCTAACTTCCTGTGTTGTCTTGAGTATCCTCCTCTGTTTGAAAATCAAATAGATATGGGCTGCCCAGAGGAGTCTTTGTCTAAACTTAAGAGAATATGAGAGTTGTAAGAGAGTGAGAACTTCTGGAGCCCTGAAATTATTTCAACTGTCTCATTTATTTAAGCCTTCACTGTCCACTTGCTTGCGGGCCTGATCAGCCTACAATAACTAAGCGTTATTTAACCTGATAACATTTCACAATAGCATCCAAAAAAATGAAATACTTAGGAACTGATCTAAAAGTGAAAGGAGTTTACATTGAAAACTACAGTACTCTGAAAAAGAAGATCAAAGAGGATCTCAGAAAATGGAAAGATATCCTTTGTTCTTGGGTAGGAAGAACCAATATAGTGAAAATGGCCATATTCCAAAAATTGTTATACAGATTTAGTAACCCTAATTAAAATACCAATACATACCATGCAGAATTAGAGAACATAATTCTAAAATTTATTTGGAACCAGAAGAGAGCTAAACTAGCAAAAGCAATTTTGGGCAACAAAGGCAAGGTGTTGGAGACCACTACAAAGTGGCTTTGAGCAGGATTTAATATTAATCAATTGGCTTTCCATGTTTACTTGTGAGTTGTCTGAAGCTTAGGTACCTTGTCTAAAGATGGGCAGTGGACTCATAGTAAGTAAACCTCTATGAGTCACTGGTCACCGCTGCGGCCTGTATTGGCCTGTAAAGCTGTGATGCCTCAAAAGACAAGACAAGACCACAGCTAAAGACATCTGACTCCAACCCCCATTTAACTACAAGGACACTGTAGCTGCAGGTTCCACACTCCTACAATAAATACCAACCTAAAGATAAGGTAGTTCTCCTGATTGGCATAGTTTACTACTTGTGAAAATTCTCCCAGGTCCTGCTAGATTCCTGCATTTTCTTGGGTATCCTCCCACTTTGTTTGAAAATCTAGTAAATACAGGCTGCCCAGAGAAGTCTTTGTCTTAACCCAGAGAATATCAAATGCTGTAATAGAGTTAGACCCTCCTAGGGCCCTAAAATCATTTCAGTTGTCTTATTTATTTAAGCCTTCACTGTCTACTCACTTGGGAGATTGCAGGCCTGGTAAGCCTGGAATAACTAAAGGTTATTAACCTGATAGCAAGGTAGGGGGCATCACAATCCCTGACTTGAAATTACACTACAGAGCTACAGTGATAAAAACAGCATGGTGTTGGGGGAAAAAAAAACAGACGTGAGGATCAATAGAACAGACTCAAAGGTTCAGAAACAACTCCAGACATACTCAGCCATTTTATTTTTGACAACGGGGCCAAATAATACCTTCACTGGAAGAAAAATAGCCTCTTTAGTAAATGGTGCTGGAGAAACTGGCTTTCCACATGCCAAAGACTAAAACTAGCGCCATATTTCTCACAGTGTACTAAACTAAAATCAATTCCTAAGTATTAAAACAGAAACACTAACTCTGTTGGAAGATAGAATAGGTTGAACTCTTGAAGACATAGTTGTAAGCAGACTTTACGAACAAAACCCTAATTGCACAGGAAATATCAACAACTGGGATCTCATCTTATTAAAAAACTTTTACATAGGTTTCTTCTGGTTTCATTTGACCCAGCTAGTCCGCTTCTTGGTATCCTCCCTAAAGAATTAATCATTAATCTTCCCTAAAGAATCATACCATAGCAACATATGCACACCCACATTTATAGTGGCACAATTTGTAATAGCTAAATCTTGGAAATAGCCCAAACGCCCTTCAACCAATGAATGGATAAAGACATGGGTTTGTTTGTTTTTTTAATACAACAGAATACTATTCAGCCATGAAGAAGTATAAACATGAGATATTTCTAGGTAAATGGATGCCCCTGAAGACCATACTCTTAAGTAAATTGGACACACATGTTCAAATATCACATGATTTCTTGGGTGTGAAAAAACTGAAAGTGTAAATAAGGACCAAAATGTGTAATAGATATTGTGAAATAGGAAGAAAATGTTCAAATGGGAAGGGGGACTAGAAAGGAGAGAGAGGGAAAAGAAAGAAGAGAAAAGGAAAAACAAGAATAGAAGGGAAAAATGAAACAAATGTTTTGTAAATAAGGAGGGGAAAAGAGGTTAAAGGGAGAGGAGGGAGAGAGGAAAAAGAAGAATCAAGATATATCATGTACAGGTACAAATTCCCTCTGATGAATGCTATCATTATGTATATCTAAAATGTACCAAAAAAATAAATAAATAAATAAAATGTGCCAATAAAATTAATTTAAAATTTTGGACAACTGGATTTTAAAAAGTCTAATATCCAGTTTAGTATTACCTTCCATGTATTGCTAATGTATGTAGTTTATTGAGAGGAGCAGTCAATGCTTAAAATTTTCTTTTTTCTTGACCAATTTTACACGCTTGAATTTGGTAATTAGACTGACTAATCTGAAAACAATATGCAGTATAAGAACCATTGTTGAACTCTTACCATTTTGTGTGGTGAAGCTCTGCATCACTTCCTATGTTTTTTTAATTATTTTTATTTTTTTTTACTTGTTACTGTTTTTGTTTGTTTGATCAATCTTACAGTCTTATGTCTAATGGACTGAGCAACTTCATTGAAGATAACAGTATGGAAATTTACAGTATAGCAACCACTGTAAATTTCTATCATTTTGTCTTGAGATCGTGTATCATTTTTGTTGTTTTTGTGATGTTTTGATTTTGTCTTCATTGTCGTTTTGTCAGTTTTTTTAATTTTTAAAATAAAAAAATAATAAAAAAGTATTGCCTTTCATGCACAGTACAGGACAAGAAGTTGAGCAACAGATTTGACACAACACAGGGTTGTACCACTTTGCCAGCAGCTCTGCCTCCTTCGTATCTCTCTCAGTTGTTATAAAGTGCCACTGAACTCATGCCTGTGAAATAATTTTGTAAACTGCATGATAATGTAAAACTCTGATCTATTGTTTACAACACCTGTGACTCCTGGGACAAGTTGAGCTACAGCGAGTACCTCTAGCCATGGATTAGCGTCCTGATCAGGACCTGGTTCAAGTTTAGCCAGCAGTCAAGCCCAGCTGGAAATGCCAGAGGATTCACATGCCTCGGGGTGGTCAGTAGGGAGCTCCACCTATTTGCTGGAAGTAACTCTGGGCTATGTGATCTCTAGTGGTTGGAATGAGGCAAATGTGTGACTTGGTAGTTTAGGATTGGTGGGCCTAGCACAGCGATGGTTTCCAAGTGGTCTTAAAGACTAAACCATTTTTTGATGTTATTAACATTCCTGCGAAAATGACATTTAATAAGGGTAAACTGAACAGTCACCTGTTTGGACTAATGGGTTTCTAGGAAGTTTCGGGAATGAGCAATAAGATTATTTGCCATTTCATCTTCCTGGGTAAGAATTTCCTGGGTTAAAAAAGGAAGCAGTGTCTATATGGATAGTAAACTATTTTTGTTTTTCCAAAGAATCCCCGGGTAACCTCCTTTCCTGGTTTTGTATTAGGTTTTTTAGACAGGGTCTTGCTATATAGTCCAGGCTGACCTTGAACTCATGAGCCCCTTCTTCAGCCTCCTGAGTGCTGGGATTATACGAGTAGACCACCATGCCAGCCTTTTACACATCTTTTCATTCAGTATTTTCCTAACTCATTTTACCATAGCACTCTTTTCTTCCCATAAAAGCTGTTAACATGTCAGAGAACAGCCCATGGTAAACATTGACTGTGAAATCATTAACATGAGAGCACAGTGAGTCAATGATTCTCAAAAGTGATACCCTGGCTGCCTACGTCATCACCCCTTGGAAACTTGTTAGAAACCAGCCTCACCTACTAAATCAGAAACCAGGGGTGCGGTCAGCAGTTCCCATTTTAATCCACCCTCTTGGTAACTGATGCAGGCCCTAGCCCTAGGCTCTGTAACTTCTCCTCTCTTGTTTTTACTTTCCTGCCCAAGGCAGAACTGATACAGGTGTGTGCCTAAACAGGCTGATACCTGATTCCTTCCAGCCTCCCAGGCTTTAATATTAGTCTGCATTTTCTTAGTGGAGATGGAAGTAAACCATGATTTTTGTAAAGGCTGTATACTTGTTCTTCATATTGTGATTCATATTTTCATCATTTTTATGTATTTGCATTCTGTGTGCAGAATACCCTCCTGGCACTAGTATTAATGCATTTATGAGGAATTACAGTTTACTCAGGATTTTAGAAGGGAGCTGGAAGAGAGAGGTTATGTATCATGGAACCATCATTTCATCTAAAATAAATGAAAAGCGACCACTGAGATGTCTTATCTCCCTTATTTCTCTTCTTATCTTGGCCTCTCCCTTCTGCTCCTGGTTCCACATCGGCTCTTTGACCTTCTGGTAGCACTTAAGTTTAATCCCCACTACTCAGTACAGAAGTCTGTAGTGACTAATTAATATTATCATAAAGGAGATGAAGGAAGGAATTGTATTGAGACTGAAGATTTTGTTTCTCCTATCCCTAAGCTCTCCAGAGCTCTGCTCAGTCAAGGTGATAGCTGCATTTTCCCAGCTTACACAGAGCTCTGTGATAATCATATTTCTACTTTGTCAGCTCAGATTCCAGGGTCCCTCTTAGCTTGGAGCTCGATGCTGCCTGAGTCTCCCACAGTTGGTGTGGGTCCTTTGCCAACTCCTCTGCCTCCCTCCCTCCTGGTGGCTCCTGGGAGCAAAGCCCTGAGGGGCCAATGCAGGCTGTGTGGATGTGCTGTTATTTAGGGCTCCATCTATAGCTACCAGTCTCAGACACTGAATCATCTAGGAAGCTTTTTAAAATGCCCCATCCAAGGCCATATTCCACATCAACTAAATCAGAAATGCTGGTGTAGCATCTAAGCATCAATCATTTTTAAAAGCTCCCTAAGAGCTAGACATGGTGGCACATACCTGTAATGTCAGCAATCTGGCATGCTGAGGCAGGAGGATCCCAAGTTCAAGGATAACCAGAGCAGAAACTGAAAAATTTAAAAACTGGACTAAAGATGTAGCTCAGTGGTAGCACTTGCAGATCATTCACAGGATCCTGGGTGCAATCTCTAGCACTGAAAAAAACAAACCAAAAAACTCCCAGAAACCTCCCTAAGTGATTTCAGTGTGTAGAAAATTTGCAAGCCACTAGTCTAGGCAGCATACAAAAATCCTTTTCTATGCTACGCATTATAACAGTTTTGTTCTAAATACTTCACATCACTACGGAGTTCTGCTTCCAGAGTACTTTTTCACAGATGGGAAATTGGAAACACAAAGAGACAATGTGACTCATTTAACAGATGAACTGTTGAAGAGGGGGCCAGTCTCTGCCCCCCATTAATGTCTGTGCTGTGGTAAATACAGTGTTATTCCTTGAGGTTTCCTGGGGCAAAGAAGAGTTTCAGTAATGTGGGGAATTTAAATCTGAATGGAATCATCAGTTGATGTTGTTGGGTGCTGGGGACTAACCTAGTGCCTCATTCAATATGCTAAGTTCACCCTGTACCACTGAGCTACAGGACCTTATGGATTCATTTCTGGGTTCAGTTTCTATATTTCAGAAGCCTGAAAATGGAGAAATAAAAGTGATTGTGCTTTTTAAAAAATTAATAATATTGCTTGGGTTTTAAAAATAACATCTGACTTAGAGCTGTGGGAAACATACATGTGGTGAGACTCAATATGAAAAACATATGACCTTGTTCCACTGAAATCCACAGTGGGTGACTTTTAAGATCCCTCTGGCTCAGAAGGAAAGGTAATGATTTGATGAATGATTTGATGGGAGGATTTGACTGACAAGCGCTGGGGCAGAAGCTGAAGAAAAGAGCCCCAGGACCCAGAATGTAGACTACCTGCAATGCCTTTGTACCATCGTTGGAGGACATACAAGAGATGTGGAAACACGTCTTAAATCACAAAAGGCCATATAACTATATTCATTCATCCATTGATTCATTCATTTAATTCATCATTCATTTCCTTATTCTTTCATCAAGTATCATTGAGCTTCTACTTGAGCTAAGCACTTGGGGATATAACAAAAATAAAATAGATTTCTAAAAACCTAGTTCTAGGGCTGGGCCATCATAGATCAGTGGTGGATTGTTTGTCTAACACGGGCATGTTGCTGGGTTTGACCCACAGCACTGAAAAACAACAAAATAAAACACCTTTCTATTTATGGAGGATGCAGCTCTCTAAGAAATATTAATTAAAAGACAGTATTAGTACATATTTTTAGCTAGTGTAAGTACTACTGTGGTAGAATAAAATGGTAGATAAGGAGAAAAGAGTTGGAGTGGGGAGGGGTGCCATTTTAAATAGGGTGGTCAGGGCAGTTATGCAGGCCCAGTCTGGACCTGGGGAAACTCCAGCAGCAAGAGAGAGGCCTGCGTTCCAGCAGGAGCTAGGAGGCCTGTGTGTTGGGAGGTGAGGAGGAGGAAGAGAGTTGAGAAGACCAAGGCAGGAGGTGGTGGGGGCTAGATTTGCAGAGAACACTATACCTTTGGCATTCACTCTTCACTGGGAAACCAGTCCTGATGTGCCCTGCTCACCTTTTAAAATGATCACTGTTTGCTGCTGTGTAGATGGTGGGCTGTATGGGGGCACGAGAGGACGGAGGAGACTGAATGGGGGAGAAGGTGGCAGCTTGGTCCTGGGTGACAGCAATCACCTGAGCGGGAAGAGATCATAATCCGGATGTGGTCTGAAAACACAGCCCAAAACATTTGCTGTTGAATTGCCTACATGCTGTGTGAGAGGCAGGACAAGGCTGACTGAAAATTTTTGCCCCGAGCACCTGGAGTTGTAACTGGCTGACTCAGGGGAGGGAAGGCTAGGGAGATGCTTACTTAGTTAACATCCAGAGATATTGGACACAGGAGTCTGGAATTCAGAAAATGGGGCCGGACTGGAGACAGAAACAAAGAAGTCATCGTAATTCAATCTAGATGTATTTAACAGTATTTAACAGCACGAGGTTGGCTGAGGGGTCGTGGTTTGGATTTGAAATGTTCCCTAAAACTCATGTGCTAAAAGGCTTGGGTGCCAGCTAATAGGCTCTTGGGGAAGCGATTAGGTCATGAGGGCTCTATCCTACTCAAATGGATTAGTAAAGTGATGAGTTTAGACTTTGATAACATTATAAGGAGGTAAGGGAAACAGGAGCTGGGGTCCAGCTAAAGGGAATGAATCAGTGGCCTTGGGGACTACACTGGGAAGCTGTTCCTTCCTCTCTGGTGCTCGCTCTCTCCTTCTCTCTCTCTCTCTGTTTCTCTTTCTCTCTCTCTCTGCTTCCTGGCTGCTATGAGGTGAGCGGTCTTCCTCTGCCACACCCTTCCGCCATGTTTCCATCTTGCCTAACCTGAAGAAATGGAGCTCACTGACCGCAGGCTGAAACCTTGGGCCAAAATAAATGTTTCCTCTTCTAAGTTGATTTATGTCAGATATTTTATCACAGTAACAGAAAACTGACTAACAGATGAAGTCACATGGAAGGAGTGTACAAATCAGTGATCTGAACATTGAGGGTTGAGTCTCTGCGATGTTGAGAGCCCTGGGAGTGAGGGGAAATCATCAGGCTTACAAGGAATGACAGGAAAAAAGCTATCAGAGTTCAGAGCCCAGGCAGAGGAAGAGGTTCCAGGTCAAGAGTATTTGTCTGAAATGGTGCTGTGATGCCAAGTAGGGCAAGTTCAGATAATGCCTACTGGATTTTGTGATGTGCAACTGAATATGACAGAAGCAGATTCCAAAAAGGCCCCGGGCTGAGCACCTCATTACAGAGGGTTCAGCAGAGTTTGAAGACAACGTTTGTGGACCATTCTTTTGGCAAAACCAATCAGATTCTTGCAGACATTTTCTTTGCTGTACTCACAGGAGGTTTATGCCCTCTTGGCTCCTCTGTGCTATTTCAGAGACCCCAGCCACATACCTGCTAAGTAAAAGAAATGGTGACAACTGCGGCTCCTTTCTCATGGATCACAGCCAGGATGACTGCAAGGTCAGAGCTCTGAAAGTGTGTAAGTCAATATATTTTGCAAACTATGGCCACACCCATCACTCTGAGTTGTCTATGGCTGCTGTCATCCCAGAGGGACAAAGTAGTTGTGACCCATGGTGCTTAAAATACTTTACTGCATGGCTCTCTCCAGAAAAGAAAAGTGCTGCTGTTCAAAAAACAGAGGAAGAGAGAAGTTGCTAAGATGGTAGAGGCTCAAGAAAGGGTTTCTTTGTTTTTTGGTTGAGATGAGGTCTCCCTGTGTTTCCTAGGCTGGCCTCAAACTCCTGGGACCAAGAGATCCTCTCACCTCAGTTTCCTGAGTAAATGGGGCAACAGATATAAGCTACAATAAAGAGTAAAAGACTGGTATAAACAAAACAAGAACTGGAGACCTAGAGAGAAGAGGATTAAGTGTCCATCGAAGTGTCAAAAAAAAAAAAATGTCCACCAAAGTGTCGATCTTGCTCAGAACACAAACACATACATATTCTAGTATCGTTGTCTGAAAAATGTGGTACCTTACACATGATAGAAATGTAAATTTTAAACCCAGTATTTCATATTTAAACCTAATACAATCGGCAGAGAGAGCTGGAGCCACAGCTCAGTGATAGAGCATTGTCTAGCATTTGTGAGCCCATGAATTCAATCCTCAGCACTGAAAAACATCCTAAAACAACAACAAAACAAGTTATTGGATGTGGTGGCACATCCCTGTAATACCAGCTCTCGGGAAGCTGAGGCAGGAGGATCGATGTGAGTTCAAGACCAGCCTGGGCTACAAAGTGAGCTCAAAGCCAACCTGAACTGCATAGCGAGACCCTGTTTCAAAAAGACAAAAAAAAATAATAATAATAATAATAATTTTAAAAGTTTAAAAGGGCTGGGGATATAGTTCAGCATGAAGGTCCTGGGTTCAATTCCCTCCCCACAAAAACTGATGCTTTAGTCTGTGGGTGAGTATGTGGGGAAACAGAAAATCTGTATGTTGTTGGTGAGAGTATAAGTTGGTACAATTTCTGTGTGGGAGACATGAATAGTTATCATGAAGCTTAACGCCAGGAAGTTGAAGGTTCTGTTTACCTAGGAAGTTTACCCCACGAAATTGACCTGTGACTCAGCATTGCAATGATGATCCAGGAATGAGTCTGGGTGTCCAGAGCATGCACACAGCATAAGGGAAGAGGGTGCTTTGAAGAGTCTGACCCATTAGCGCCAGGGGAGTTTGCCCCTCCTGGAAGAGAGGGCTGTGGAACCTCTAGCTCCACAGCAGGTTTTTGGGGTTTTAATTCTCATAGGTCTTACCCAAGTTAAGGTACTTGTTTCCTTCGCCTGAATGGGACAGTCTCCCTGGCCAATCATTTATAACCTTGAAGGAAACCACTCACAGGACAAACCTGATCAAGTTGGGAAACGCACTCAAAGTTGACTGCATGGTATCACTTCTGGTACTTTATTCTACACATGGGTTTCACATATATGTGAAGCTATTTGTGGCGGTATTATAATGGAAAAAAACTAGAAAAACCTGAATTAGAGATCTATTTAATATCATGATACATCCTGTCTGCTATGCAGACATTGACTAAAACAGGGAGGGTCCGTATAAACTGATATAGAGTGACTTCCAAAATTTGTCAACTGAGCCGGCTATGGTGGTGCCTGCCTGTAACCCCAGCACTCTCGAGGCTGAGGCAGGAGGACCATTGAGAGTTCGAGACCAGCTTGGGCTACAAAGTGAGCTCAAGGCCAGCCTGAGCTGCATAGTGAGACCCTGTCCCAAAACAAACAAACAAACAAAAAATTTGTCAACTGTCAAAAAGCGAGAACATTATACTAGGCAGGTATTGCTAAATTCCTTTTTCAGTATCTAATTCCCAACACTCTGGAAGGCTGAGGCAGAAGGACAGAAAGTTTAAGCCCAATCTGGACAACAATGACTTAGCGAGATCCTGTCTCAAAATAACAAAAAGGGCTAAAGATGTAGCTCAGTATGACAGTTCCATATATATTATGTATGTACGTATCTATCTATCTATCTATCTATATCCAATATCTTTCTCTAACATCTACATTTCATGACTACTTTGTGTTTAAACATTTGGTGTTGCATGTTATGACCAGAGGGGACCTCTGCCACACTTCATGCACCATTTGCAATATTGAGGAAGTTTATTAAGCAATGTTTATATCTGGAATTCTTGCTCATTCAGCATAGCCACTCTTGTGCTCAGCTTAAAAGCCCCTAGGCTCCCCTGTACCTTTCCATAGGCGGATGCATCCTCCCTGCTCTCTGGTATCCAGTGCTCAGGCATTTTTCCTCCAGCCCCCTTACCCATCCCCTTCCTCTGTGGGACAGGGCCCCATCCTTGTGATCATTCCAGTGTCTTCCCCTATGAACTCTCACCCGCGAAGGAGGGCATTCACCAGAGCTCTCCCACATGCTTCCAGATGGGAACCACAGAGGTCCCAGCAAAGCTTAAAGGTCCCTCACCTTGAAAGGGGGTCGGGGAGGGAGTTCAAATACAATAAAATGACACCTGTTCAGCTCAGTGGGTTCTGACAAATGTACAAACCCATGGAATCACTACCACAATCAAGATAAGGAACAGGCCTATTGTTCCAAAAGGTGAGTCCCCCCACCCCACTCACACTTAACTCCAAGCAATAGCTGCTGTCCTTTCTCTTGCTGTAGATTTGCCTGCTCCAGACTTCAAATATATGAATCAAGTAGTATGTATCCTTTGTATTGAGCACCTTTATTCCAACATGAGATCAGAGGGATTTCATCCACGTTGATTGTTAATCCAGTTTTTCCCCCCTGTAAAAATTATTCCACTGTATAGATATGCTACAATTTGTTTATCCATTTAGACGACTACTTTTAATTTTCTTTTCCTGGTGAATATAAGAGATGTAAGGAAAAATTTTCACATCTCAGAAGACAGCCCTCATAAGAAACACCTGTGCTGAAACTTTGACTTTGTACTTCTGGCCTCCAAAATTGTAAGAAAATAAATTTCTGTTTTTTAAGCCACTGGATCTATGGTACTTTGTCATTGTATCCCCAGCAAACTATGCACCCGTAGAGAAAACTATAAATACAGATAACTATTAACTATCTGTCATACATTAGCATATTTAAAGGGACTAACCTACACTAAGAATATATATCTCATGATAATTCTACAGCCATGATGATTTTGTAGTCAAAAATGAACACATCATTAACAAATAAGCACATATTTTACCACCCTGTGCCATAAAAATAAGGCGCTAACAATTTAAATTTATATACACGTAAAGTTATGCTCCATTATTTCATCGTACCTAGAAGTGCTCTATTTAATGACTGTCCATCCACTAATCAAAGACATTATGTTAGCTTATTCATCAGTAAAGTTTAGTAAGAACATACACAAACTAAAATAAATACTTCTGCAATACTTAACACTAATGATTATTATTAGGTTCACAATATTAAGCTAGTCTGACTTATCAAATATTTAGTTGAAGTATGTGTTTTAATTTTTTAAAAATTTGAATAGTTCTATAAGAGTACCTTTTAAAATGTTAGAAGTTTGACTTCCTGTTATGGTTTGTGTCTCCATGTCTCCCTAAATCCTCATGCAGTCATGGGGTGGGCTTCTAGATATTTGATTGATCCATAGTCCAATGCTCGGATTATGGGTGTGAGTCCTACACTCGTTCTGGGGCATATAGTTTACATACAATGTAAGAGACGGAAAGAGGCTACTTGCCACCCCTCCTCCCTTTTGCTTTTTGCTGATTGCTTTTGCTGCCCCCCCCCCCAGGGCACTGTTGCCCTCTGCCATGTGCCACTCTGCCTTGGAGTCAGCCAAGATTGGACTGAAACCTCCACAAACTGTAAGCTAAATAAACTGTTTCTTTCTTAATTTTGGGTGTTGAGTATTTTGTCTCAGCAACAAGAGAAAAGTAACCAGGACACTTTCTTAATCTCTAGTTTTAGAAAAATTTAATTTACATAAGCATTTATTTTTCCCTAAGACAATCAGTATTACAAGATTTTGTTATCTAATTTGGCAACATTCTAGAGGTAGAAAAATAGTACATATATACATGCA
Organism: Chinchilla lanigera; assembly: GCF_000276665.1. Classification (NCBI taxonomy): domain Eukaryota; kingdom Metazoa; phylum Chordata; class Mammalia; order Rodentia; family Chinchillidae; genus Chinchilla; species Chinchilla lanigera. Next base: position 2,863,394 of record NW_004955512.1, on the reverse strand, counting down.
GATATATAAACATATACATAAACATAAAGGCAGATACAAATAGAACACATAACTCCAATTTTTAAAATGTCTATTCAGTGAAAAGAGCTTCACATAAAAGAGTCAGCTCTCATTCTTTTCCCACTTTTATATTTTCACTAAGATTGTGTTCCTAGCAGTAGTAAGTTGCTCAAGGTGAAGGTTAGGTATCTCTGCAAATCTTCATGGAGCAGGCCCTAAGATTTCCTTTCCTCTGATGCATAGTCTTATTGAGACTGTGGACTGAATTTTGGCAAGGGACGGAGGGAGGATCGAGTGACCTCTGTGTCTCCAGAGCCCCACAGTGAATAAAATATACAGCCTGCCTCCAAATACTTTTTTCAGTATTAGGTAGTTGTTGGGGTCCCTGAGCCCCTCAAAGGCCAGTGGTGGGGGAGAATGTGATGGAGATCACTACCAAGTGGTTCTGAATGGGATTTTAAATTAACCAACTGGCTTTCCATGTTTACTTGTGAGTCTGTCTAAGGCCACAGCTGAGGATGCCTGGCCTCAACCCCAACTAAAAGGAGACTGCAGCTGCAGGCTCCACACTCCTACAATAAATGTCAACCTAAAGATAAAGCAGTTCTCTTGATTGACATAATTTACTACTTGGGAAATATCTCCCAAGGTCCTGCTATACTTGGATTCTTGAATTTTCTTCAGTATCCCCCTCCTTTATTTGAAAACTGAATAAATACAGGCTGCCTAGAGAAGTTCTTTGTTTTAGTCCCAGAAAAATCTTGAATTCTGTTAGAGAGTTTCAAACCTCCTGGAGCCCTACAATCATTATCACTTGTCTCATTTATTTATCCCTTTGCTGTCCCCTTGTTTGGGAGACTGTGGGCCTGATCAGTCCACAATAACTAAGGGATAATATTAACCTATTAAGAATGTATTGTTTTAAGGCCTGAAAATTCATGTACTGCCTCAATAGCTTTGATCCTCAAAGGGCTCCAGTGGCTCCAATACTTATCCATCTAGTATTAGGTATCATGGATTTGGCCATCTGTACTCTTTCACCAGTGGGGTGCAGAGTAGGTGATTGGAACTTGGAATGGGATGAGTGGGGGGCGACCTCTTGAGTGACCTCAAGTTTAGTGGCTGCAGGGGGACAGCAAAGGTCTGGCAGGGTAGATAAAGTCATGGAGGACATGGGGTGAAGCAGGACAGATGGGAGAATTCAAGGCAGATGAAGAGAAGGTAGAAGGTGGTAAAGAGAAGGAGAAAGGAAAAGAAAGGAGGGAGAGATCATTATGAGCCAGTGTGGGGAGATCCCAACCTCCAAGAGGAAGTCTTTGAAATGGCCATTCTTAAATTTCTGCCATTTCTTTGTGTATATTTGTAATTTTTTTTTTTTTTTTGAGACAGGGTCTCCTTATTACCCAGGCTGTTCTCCAGCTTGCAGACCTCTCACCTCTACCTCCTGAGTAGTTGAGGTTATAGGCATATGCCACTGCAGTGGGCTACTTTCTACCACATTTCAGCTGAGTTAGGACAAGGGGAAGGAAGGTGCCTGAAAGAGTTACCCCAGGGAAAAAAAAAAGGAACTGTGAAAAAGTACCATTTAATTAATTCTTTTGCAAAATCCCTGGGGAACTAAGTAAAAAACAAAAAATCAAAGCATAACAATAACAACAGCAAACTCACTGGAGGCCAAAGAAAGAATCTCTTCGCCAAAGAAGCAAGTTCACTCCTTATTATGCTTTAACAAACAAGACATCCAGAGTGCTGGTCCAAGAACTGAGCCCCAAGAAGGATGCTCCAGTTGCTGACTACAGTGCTTTCTCCTGAGTGAGGCTAGGGGCTACGTATGGGCAGCTTTGGTAGTGCTGGTGGGAGGGTCCCATCTTGAGCTACATCATAGAGCACAAAAACTGTCAAATCAAAACCAGACCCACACTCAGGCAAGGAGAGACTTTACTCAACAGGATTCCTGCAATAAGGGGAAGAGAGTGTATTCTAATAGGGAGAAGGCTTCAACTGTATGACTCTTTGGGGAGGAGAAGAGGGAGGTAAATAATGTTATAAAGAATGAGTAACAGGGAGTGGGATGCACAGGTGGTATGACTGGGCAAATGATAAGGAGGAGTTTTCCTTGTGGCCAGCTGGAAAGGACATCTTGGGAAGGGAGTGGCATCTCAATACTCTTTTAAGTTGCCAGTGGATTAAAAGCCAAAAGCTTTGGAGAGGGAGAGAAAGCTGACCAAAGGCTGGAAAGCACTTTGGCCAGATGGGTCAGTGGGGACCGAGGGGTTAGGGTATCACTTCGGAGCAGAGAATGAAAAGCAGGAGGGTGTTTATGGCCTTGTCACCTGTAAAAGGAAGTTAGTTAGTTATCTGTGGGTCTTATCTAAGTAATGTCAGGAAATGCGGTTCTACGTAGTTAGTGTTTTCCCAAAGAATGAAATGGGCAAGGGACCTTTTTAATCTTCACTTCTAGGATGACAAAGGTGGGTTCAAGTTCAACATTGCCCCTTATTTGAGTGTACTTATACCTACAGTTCTACTCTGATTACACAACGTTAATCACAATGTAAATGTGTCATTACGATAACAACACACTTATCAGGCACGCCCTATATTGTTAATATCAGGAAAGTTGGTGTTCGTAATCACAGAGCTTGCTTTCTGTGCTGATTATTACAACTGGTCTCAAAGCTTGTCTTTCCATTCTCTGCTCTTTGACCTGGGGCTAGCACTCAGCAAACCATGGTTCCTGTAAGATTTTGGCAACAGAGAGGCACTGGAGGAGAGCAGAAGGATGGGGGCAGGGGCGGGGATCGCTCCTCCACACTTCCTTGGCCTCCCTGCAGCATTACCCAGCAATCTCTTCTGGGGGTGGCAGTTGGTTCTAGTTTCTAGAGTTTAATCCACCCTCAATATTTACTTTTAGAAACAATGGCACCACGCAGGGACACCCTGTCCTCAGGGTCTGTGTCTCCCCAGAAGGCTGTCTCCCAGCTCTGGTGCTCCCCAGAACTTCCTTCTCCCATCTGAACGGCAGCTGTTTCTCTAGTTGCCTTTCCAATCTTCCATTACCTGTTTTAGCAATTTCTTAAAATTCTCTGCAAACATAATTACTGCGATGACTGTTTCCTCACTGGGCCCTGACTTACAGAACCCTAAACCATCCAGAAAGATTTTCTAAGCCATTTGTATAAAATTATGGTTATATATTATTGCCATACTTTAAAAAAGGATTACTTTTATGGCATGCAGGTGATATCCAACGGACAGGATGCATTGTAAAAGTGAATCTATAACTCTATTGCTTGGATTTGCAATTATATTTCCTACCTAAATAATATACATTTGACTTAGGTCCATTTGTGTTCAAAAAGTATAATATGGTACAAATTGTGTTAAGCACCAGAACTACGGCTGCTTTCTCCACATATATTTAAAGTTCTAGCTATTACACCAGAATAAATTTTAACTACCTTTTCTGAAAGTAAAAAGTGTGCCGTTAGAGGCTGGGAATGTAGCAGAGTGTACAGCGCTTGCCTAGCACGTGTGAGGCCTGGCATTGCCCGCCCCCCCCCCAACAACAGCAAAAGCAGCAATAAAAAGCATGTCCTTACAAGCATTTTATAAGTTGATTTGAAACATACTCAGAATATGTTTGATGTAAGCCCAAGAATGAAAAACTACCCAAGTGAAAACGGAGGAAACACTGTTTATACTAGTGAAAAACAACAGGCTATCGCTAAGATTTATCAACTTAATTTCATAAGGCATTGTGAGGATTTCACAGCATACTTGCCTTTACCTAGTTTTACTTAGGGAATGTAAAAATGTTATGTTGTCCTTTGGTGAATATATTCATGTAGATTACGGCAAGATGATTATGGCAGTTATTTTCACTTTGGACCAAAATGCAAATTCAGCATATTTTGCAGAAGATATTTTCAGTTCATGCTTTTGTTTCCATGATGAAACTATAAACCATAGATTTAAAAGTGCCCACCTATTCCCCTTTCTTCTAGAACTTGCACACATGAGAAAATTCTTCAATAGAATTAAGGCAAGATGTTCTAATATTGTCTCTAACATTAAGCCTCTGCCATCGTCCCTGTTGGTGGCCTGGGTGCCATTGCTTCACGCAGGGAAGTTCGGGCATGCGGTGAAAGTGCAGCGGGCAGAATGGGAACAGGGAGTCCGAAGCAATCAGTGCAGAATTGCAAACCATAGAAAAGGGCGGGGTTTAACAGGAAGGACCCTGGGGTTAACGTTACAAGCTCATCGTGATACAGCTAGTTTACGCGTCCGTTAGGGGGCACTGTTGGCCTCTGCCTAGGCGTCCTCCTGTGAAGTCTTAGCAGGCACTCACCCGAGCATCTAATTTCTTCAGGTCTAAAGTTCAAGGGCGGGAGCCCCAGAAACTCAGTGTTTCCCTCCAGCCCAGCCCTGCCCTCATCAGCGTTGTCCCTGGGGACGACCCCCTGTTGTTGGGATGGTGGATACCAAGCAGAGCATCCCCCGTTACAGTGAAACCCAATTCACAAGCTCTCAGCCTTACCTAACGGGACACCAGGCGTAGGCACACGTCTATACAGGTAGCTTCTTTGGCTTCTCCAATACATGAAGAATTGTGTATTGACACGAAGACGAATTGATAAATGACATGAAGATGACTAAGACCCTATTCTGCTTTCTAGGAGCTAGAAATCCAGTGGATGACGCAGACACAATATTCCTCTTTCTACAAGGAAAGCCTTCTCAACTTTTGCAATTGATGCGGAGCCAAGGGCTCTAAGGATGGCAGAGAGGTGTTATACACTTTTCACGAAACTGTGGATTGTTCCGTCATTTGATCTTAATTTTTATGTGTGAAATATAAATGTGAATGTAATGCGGGTTTTTTGTTGTTGTTTTCTTTTCTTTTCTTTCCTGGGCTGGATATTAAGCCCTTGGCCTCGACACATGCTCAGCTGTGCCCCCCCCCACTACACTGTAAGCAGCCACCTAGGAGTTTGTAAATGCTAAGGTTAGTAAAAAAGGTCCTTTGGGACACAACGTAGCCGACGTGGTCACTTCTAAAGTTTACATGATGCATAGCCAGCGTTGGGAGCCGGGCGCAGTGGTGGCTCTTGTAATCCCCATAACTCAGGAGACCAAAGCCGTCAAGTCAAATGCAAGTTCCAGGCCAGCTGGGCGACAAATTTAGTGAGACCTTGCCTTAAAAAAAAAGGAAAGTAAGACAAAAAGGCTGACGACACAGCTCGTGGTAAAGAGCGTTAGGTTCCAACCCCAATACTCGGAGCGGGGTGGGGGGTAGCATTTCTGCCTTGTTATAAAAATTATTTCCATTTTAAAAATCAGACCAGCAGCACTTTTCTCGCTTTTTGCCTGCGAGGAAGGAAGCACAACATTTTTAGAAAACCCCTCTCACGCACCTAGTCCCGACGAAGTTCGCAGACCTAAAACCCAGGGCACACTGAAGAAGAAAGCGGAAGCCCGGGCTGGGGGCTCTGACCGCGGAGCCCAGGGCGCTAGGACCTCAGCCCAGGCCACGCCCCTTGCTCAGAGCCCGCTTAGGTGGGCCAGGTGGGCGGGGCCGGGGCCGAGAGGGGACCAGGGCGGGGCCAGGTGGGCGGGGCCGGGCCGGGCGGGGCAGGAGCGGAGGTGGAGGCGCTGCCTGGCGCCTCGAGCGCGGAGAAGGAGCGTGGAGCCCTGCTAGCCGGGCCAGAGCCGCCGCGGGGCCGGGCTGCACCCGCTCAGGTAGGCGGCGCGGCCGTCCCGCGGCGGGAGGCGGGAAAGGATGGAGCGCTAGCGGCTCTGGGCGGGTGGGGCTCCTCCGGGACGAAGGAGCGGCGTCCTCTGAGAAGATCCCTTCTTGGGCGCCGCGCGCGCCAGACCAGGACGCGGTGCGGGCGCCACCTGGAAGCCGCTTGCTGGCTCCGGGCGGATCCGCCGAGGGAGCTTGGCGACCCTGGGGCGGGCTGCAGCGTGGGAGGAGGGGAGCGAGCGGTTGATCGCGGGCGTTTCTTGGGTGCCGGAGACTCTCTAACTTCATTCCATCCTCAACCCGCCCGGCAAGGGGCGTCGTTACCCCGCGTCCGCTGCTACGCAGCCTGCCGCCTCGGCGCCCCGAGATGCTAGCCGGGGCCCGCGCCGGGTCCGGGGAGCCGGCGGCGCAGGGTCCGTCACGGAAACGGGGTTCTTCTCGGATTGTTTCACTGCCCTGCCAGGTTTCTGTGTGTTGTCTGTTTCAGTATCTGCCCCCGGGTCAGCGGCTTCCCGCTCGGGGTGGCCGGCTTTCCGAAGGGGAAGCAGCTCTTGTCCTCGCCGCCCTTCTCCCCACGCGGAGCGAAACTCGGGCCGCTCGCGCCCTCCCGCCGGGCTCCGGGCTCCGGGCTCCGGGCTCCGGGCTCCGGGCTCCGGGTGCAGGTGAGGTCTGCGGCGCGGGCGTCCTGTCGCCGGCGTGGATGTCACTGCGCGCCCTCTGCCTCGCCGCTTCCTACAGAGGACGGAGGCGCCTTTATGCAAATAAAGGGAGAAGTGACGAACTGAATGATGTGTGATGTTTAGAGGAAAGCGGTGCGCCAAGGTGACGAGGTGGGCAACAGTTCTGTGGCCTGAAGTTGATGGCGGAGAGGAAAGGCGGCTGCTGAGTTTTTCCTCTAGCACTCCCCCTCTCCCCCATTTAGAAAGCTTCTGAAAGAAAGGTTTGTCTTTATAGAGGGAGGAAAAGGATTAATGGTTTTTAAAGATCAGTGTAAATTACCTGCTTGGAGCTTAGGCAGTTACAGACAGGCCGTCCCTGCAGAGGGATTTGGTAACAGATTTTAGTTCTGGCAAGGAGGAGAACTCAGAGTGTATGGATATCTGCTTGCCTTTTCTTTTCTTCCCTTCCCAATGGTAGTTTTGGGAAATCTTACTTTGTTAGAAATGGCCAGCTCCCTAATTTTTAACTGCAGTATGCCATACCGTGAACTTTTAAAAAGTGTTTTGCTAGTAGGTGAAGCAGGTGGAGGAGGATGACTCCCCCATCGCTTGGCGGTGAGGATGTGCAGGTCGCCTGCCTCTCCTTTAACCTGACCTCTTTAGCCTCTGCCTCAAATCTGTGTAAGATTCCAGCCTTCATTATTGTAGTTCATCTGTGACTAAGTTACCTGTGTAACACCAATTCCCCACGCAGGTTGCTATTCTTTCTACTCTCATTTGTAAGCTAGTTGCTTAACAATTACAAAAATGTGTTCCAGGGCACCTGCAATGTAGTCAGTGGTAGAGCACTTGCCTAGAGTGTTTAAGGCTCTAGGTTAGATCACTCCCAAGACACCAAAACAAACACCACCACCACCACCACCAAAACAACGGAAAAAACTTTTTCTTGAAGCTGGGATCATAAAATCTCCTACCTACTGGGACATGACAGGTAATATGTAATGTAGAAGAGCACTGGTTGGGCCCAGGTGACCTGTAAATCTGGGTGGGTTGGGCACACCCATCCAGTAATCCTGCAGGAATTCCAGCCCAGGTCCTCTTTTAATTTTTCCCCCAAAAAGTAGCCAGAAATCTTTATTTTTACAATATAAAGCATGAGTTAAAATATTGACTTTTTTTCTGATATCGGGAATCGAACTCAGGACCTCCTGCTTGCTGGGCAGATGGTGTGCCACTGAGCTAAATCTCTGACCCCTCTTTTTTTCCTTTTTTAAAACGAAGACCCAAATTTGATTCATACATCATCGATTTGCTAATCTTTGCCTTATAAACTGTATATAATTACATTTTCAAGTGAATGGAAAATTCTGAGCTATGATATAGATACTGCACATTTTTCATGAAATGAGGTAGTAGGAGACAAATTAGTGGTGTTGGAAATAACCTCTTTTTGACTGTCAAATGCTGCTTTCTGTGACGTGCGTAACTGTATTGAGTAATGTAGTCTATGGGAACAGTTGAGGACTCCTGTCATTATTTGAGTATTCATTGTAGTGAGAAATGGTCTCATGGTTCCAGGTCAAAATGGCAAATGCCTAACTCTATTAAAAAGGAAGTTCCCGCTGAACATGGTGGCCTGTGCCTGTTATCTCAGTGCTCTGGCAGGCCAAGGCAAGAGGATTCCAAATTTGAGCCCAACCTGGGCAACTTAGTGATTTAGTCTTAGATCCTGTCTCAAAATAAAAACAATAAAAATGGTCTGAGGGTATAGCTCAGGGTAGAGGCCCTGGGTTCAATCCCTAGGACCACCAAACAAGTGTAGCGGGTCGGGGGAGTTCCCAAATGGCTGTTCAGATAAGTCAGGCATCTGTATTCTTCAGGGACTGTCTTGGCTTTGACACTGGAGGTGTGTTTGAGGGTTGGCCCATTTCCTTGATGCAGTGCCACATATTTTTAGAGCAGTGTTTCTCAGCCTTGGCACTTTGGACATTTTTGGCCAGACAGATGATTTTTAGGGGCAGGGAACTGACCTGTAGGATAGGATGCATAGCAGTGTCTCCAGCCTGCCTGCAAGGTGCCGATACCTCACTCCCTCCAATTACTAAACCTCAGCTGTCTCCAGATATTGCCAAGTGTTTCTTGGGGAACAAAGTCACCACTGGTTGAGGAAAAAAAATAGGCCAGATGTTTGTGAGATCAACTACAGACTAAATTTAGGGAATGTCAGACTTTCAGTGACTAGAGAACTAATCGTAAATTAAAATATCTAACATTTTAAACCATTTTTATCATAAAGGTGACCAACCACGTATCCTGCCATGTTTTAATTCTGAAGAAATTTCAGATATTCAATGCATTTGTTAACTTGCATAAGGTTTGAAATGTTGGAAACTTGAAAGGAATCTATACTACTTTTCATTTTTCTTCTTAAAATATTGTCAGTGTCTTTCATGTTTTTTAAGATGATGACATGTTGATTGACCATGCTTGTTGATTTAGGAAAACCAACGCAATCTGTAATGTTAGAACCCCAAACAAAACTAAGCAGAAATTCTAGTACTGAGACTCGGTGTGAATATATCGTGTTGAAAATTCATTTTTTCAAAAAATTAAGCTTTTTTTAAATTAACTACAAAGACTAAGACTCCCCAAGTTTCAGTGGTACGAGAAATCTCAATTTAATGAAAAGGAGCTGCACATGATATATGATATAATTCCTATGAAAGGAAAAATATTCCGGGAATTTAACCCAGTTTACAGCCCTGGGTTTGAAATGCATTCTCAACTGGGAACTGGCTACTAATTGGCTCTTTCCAGAAATCTAACTAACTTGTAAAACTCACAACTGGCTCTATATAATTCGCAAGGCTTCTTGCTAAAAGGTTAAGATTTTCAGGGTGAGTACAGTGGTTTTACGCCTGTCATTCCAGCTATTTGGGAGTCTGAGGATCTTAAGTTTGAGGCCAACCTGGGCAACTTAGCAAAACTTTCTCTCAAAATTTAAAAGTAAGGGCTGGTGATGCAGCTTAGTAGCAGAGTGCTTGCCTGCCGTGGGGGAGGCCCGGTATTCGGTCCCTAGTAACACAAAAAGCAAACAGTAAGTAAAGGAAAGTCTTGCCGGTGACAACAGAGAGCACTGAGCCAAGAAAGGGGCCGTACGCGGCTGCACAGGTTGCTTTTTGTGCAACAGGTTGTGACAAACAACAAATGCAAAACCAAGAAATGAAATGTCACTGCTGCAACCTGGAGTTTCTGATTCATCGATTGTGCTTCTGTTTCCATTCAGGAATCTGCACAGAATCAGTGTCAGAAAGTTACTAAGAAATTTTCCATGGTGTTTTTCTACCTCTGCAGAGTAGCCACATTGTGCCTTGGGGTCCTGGGGTTCTGGCCCGCTTGTTAATACAGGCCTCATCGAGCAGCTGTTGCGTAGCAAGCATTGTTGGCTCTTGGGCCACAGCCCTGAGCAAGATGGAGCATCCTTGCCTAGGTGTGTCCTCTGGTCTCGGGGGAGAGAGGAGAAGACAGGCAGGCACGCAGCTGTCATGGTCCTGAGTGATGGTTCAGAACAGCATGGATTGTTAAAAGAGGACAGACCAGGGTACCTAAGTTGGTCCAGGAGAGGAATTGCTCAGAAAGTCCTTCCTAAGTAGGGGTATTTCACCTGACACCTGAGAAATAAGTAAGAAGTAACCAGGGGAATTAGGGGACAAATTTCCAGGAGGATAGGTTGAGACATGAGGGAAATGTAGCTGAGGATGAGACCCCTTGGATCATTTTTAGGATTTTGGGCTTTCGTGTAATGGTAGTGGTGAATAACCAATGGATTTTAAAACTTTTTTTTTTTTTTTTCCCAGTAGTGGGATAGAACCCAGGACGTTTACACTGAGCTACATCCCCAGCCCTTTTCTATTTTTTTATCCTGCAGTGTTACTTATTTCTCAGGTGTCAGGTGAACTCCTAAGCCCTTCTTAGGGAGGACTTTCCTGAGCAGTTTCTTTCCTGGAACAAGGTAGGTACCCTGGTCTGTCCTTACTAAGGTGCTGAGTTTCCCAGGCTAAGCTCAAACTTGCTATCCTCCTCCAGAGTGCTGGGATGACGGGCCTATGCCACTCTGCCCAGCTTCACTAACGGATTTTAAATGAGAGATGAGATGATTTGAGTGTTAAAATGATCACCATTACTCCTGTGTAGAGAGTAGTTTGGAGTAGATGCAGCTGGCATGTGCAGTGTCTGGGGAAACCAGAGAAAGGCTTTGTTCTTCTGGATGGGCCGTTTAGAACAGATATACCAATTAGACCTCAACCAGACCAGTGCAGAAGGCTTCAGCCCCCTCAGCTGGGCACGGCGTGCTGCACACCCTCCACCCTGGAGCCTGCACAGGTGCCACCCTGGGTGTGGTGGGAGGGTGAGCAGACCTGTCAGCCAATGCGTTTGCAGTCATCTAGGATAGCGTTTGATAACAAATGAAGGCAGAGGGAGGCTGGAATCGAGTGAGGAGTTCTAATCGGCAAGAAGCTGGTGCTTATTTGGACATGGCCGATGGAGAGGGAGGTAGCAGGGATGAGTCAGAAGTTTCTGGCGTAGACAGCAGGGTGGGATGGGATGGCAGCAGTGTGGCATTAGAGAGCTGTGGAGGAGGACTGGGCTGGCACCGGGCGGGGAGGGAAAGCAATTCCATTTTGGTTGTGTTTCGCTTGTGAGACGTCCAAATGGAGACGGGGAACAGATCGGGGAGGGAAATACATGTCTTGGAGCTGTTGCATATAAATAATCATTGCGTAAAAAGGATCATTCGGAGAGGCGGGGGTAGAAAGAGGAAGGAGACAGGCCAGCTTCCTGGCATTTGAGCCTTGTGTTTGGCACAGGCGGAAAAGCCAGACAGGTCTGCTGCAGAGCCAGGTGTACACGGAGGACAGGAAAGAAGTCTGAAGCCTTTGGTTTTCTTTTTCTTCTCGCTTGGTCTGGTCATTTCTAGACCCGCTCTATCAAATGTGTGGCAGGGAGGCTGAATTCCTGATGTTTTAGGAGCAGCTCTGTGATCCCAGTGCATAGCCAAGGTTGCGTGTGCGCCCTGGTTGGGCCGGGTACAGTTCGAGGCCCACTGCCTGGACCACACTGTACCGTCAGGTGTGTGAGACAGCAAGTGAGGCAGAGACCCTGTGCGCTGGTCACTTGGATGTGCACAGCAGGCTGTGCATGTTGGTTCTTCAGGGGAAAGTGTAAGAACTTTTTATAATTTGCCAAGCATTTAAGAAGGAAATCAAGTTGTTTGTAATATTAGTGAAGCCAGGCTTGCTGTTAGCCTGCCTCCTATAGGATGATGAGTGTAGCCCTCCGGTGAAGGGGCAAAGAGTCAGGTTCCCGCCCTCCCGGTGGGAGCATAGGTGAGGTGTCACCAATCCAAAGCTTCAAGGTGTGGTGCAGTGGTTTGATTTCATGAACACAGAGGCTTTAAGTCCAGCAGTGCTCCACTGCTGTGCCTGCCTTTGGCTCCTGGTGGGTCCCCAGTGCACCAAGAGGCAGAGTCCGTCTCATCCTCCCCTTCAGCCAGGTGCCCCACCAGCTTGCTTTTCGGATGGATGCCCGGCACCAGCCAGGAAGCTGAGCACCACAGGACTGAGGGCTGCAGGGCTGTGGCACCTTTTGCAGTGTTCTGGGGAGGGTGTGGCCATCCACTGTGTCTCAGGTCTCAGCCTCTGAGTGCTGGGATTGCAGGTGTGCGGCACCGCGCCAGGCAGCACCTGCGTCTTTCTCTAACAAGAAGACGGGCTTTCAAATCTGCTGTTCCTTTCCAGGTTTGTGATGCCTGTCAGTAGTCATAGATCTATTGGGAAGGAGGAAACATTTAAGGTAAATGTGAAATTTCTGCCACTGCAAGCATTTGGGAAATAGAAATGTTTTCTTTTTCTTGTTCTCCCTCCCTCCCTCCTTCCCTCCCTCCTTTCCTTTCTGTCTTTTTTCTGGGGATGGTGATGGGGATCAAACCCTGTGGGCCCCACCACCGAGTCATGTCCCCAGCCTGAGAAATGTTTTCACTGTAATGTGAACATCTGTCAAAAAGAAATGTAGTGACTTACCAAAACTCTTACAAGTAAAAAACTGTTAAGAACTTGGAAACAGGATTATCTATTAAAATCTTTTAAGTAAACAATATCAATGAATTTTGAATCCATTTGTCAAATGTGTAATACCTATTGGTTATTTCTTTGGCCTATAGAGTTAATTGAAACTTACCAGCTGAATTTCACCCAAAATCTTTGTATGGTTGGTGGATGTATTGAAAACTACATATTGCTAGCGCTTGGGAGGCTGAGGCAGGAGGATCTCTTGAGCCCAGGAGTTCAAGGCCGGTTTGGGTAACATAGTGAGAGCTACCTTAAACCAAGAAACTAAGTATCAAGACTCAGGTAGCAGAGCTAGGAGTGTACTACTGTAATCAAATTAATAGGTTTTATTTCATCATTCCCCCATCTTTTTACATTATAATGTATATAACTTATTAATACAATAGTATACACGGATAATTTTAAAATAAACATGTTGAGGGCATTTAGAGCTTTTGCTCCTTAGGGTGAGTTCTAAAAAACTTTGTAAGCTTATTTAAAAACTTGAGTTAAAGTTGTATATGTATATTTGTGTTTATAGATGTAAATGGCTTTGCCTCTAAACCAGATGTAATTATAAACATATATAATGCGTGTAATATAAACTATGTGTACCTTATGTACATTTGTAAATATATGTATCAAATATAAATAGGTATATATTTATCAATAAGACAATTTGAATACCCATTTGCTGGTAAATTTTAAAATTGCTCCTTCCTTATGATGTACTTCTTTTTTTAAGTTTATTTTGTGTTTTTGAGGCAGGATCTCACTCTGTAGTTCAGGCTGGCCTGAAACTCTGTGATCCTCCTGCCTTGGCCTCCGGAGTGCTGGGATTATAGGCGTGCGCCCACAAGCCATCGGGGCCTGATGATGTACTTCTGGGTTAGTTCATCCAGTGGAGGACAAAATTACTCCTAGCGTAAAAAGTACTTAAGCTGTGAAGAATGATGGATGCAGCGTCATTTCCCTTGAAATGTGTAATTTCATCATCCCTAATGTGTGCATATACCAGGGTGTCGCACAATATGTCCCATAAATATGTACAGTTACTTCTCTGTTAAAATGTATGTGAACCCTTATTTTCAGCAAGGTCCCGTGGACATGGGACTCTGGAACAATGTGGCCCCTCCCGAGCAGGCACTGTCTGAGGTGACTGAGTCGGGTGATGTGGTTTCCCATCCTGTGATCCGCTGGCTGTCCCAAGCTCTCGCCTTAGGCTTTCCTTCTGAGCCAGCCTAGGCGGGTTGGGCCGCTTTGTGACGGGGAGTGGCCAGAGCTGCAGTTCTCTGGGAAGGTGAAGGGTGAGCAGCAGGCTAGGACCAGCTCTGACCGCACTGCACTCCTAGCACAGTGTAGAGTCCTGGCAGCCTGATTCTGCTGACCATGGAACTGCAGTTAGGTGTAGAGTTTTTTGGCTATCAATAGCTGCACACAGGAATGTGCCTGGGGCACTGTCCTAGGCTATCAGGCTTGCCAAGCTAAACCTCTGTTTGTTTGTTTGTTTTTTATTTAAAAGCTCTAAGCACAGCTGGGTATGATGACACACCCTCACAACTCTGGGAGGCAGAAGCAGTAAGATCTCAGGTTCAAGCCTAGCCTGGGCACTTTGGCGATTTAGCAAGACATTGTCTTGGAATGAAAATTAAACAAAGGAAAGAGCCGAGGCTTTGTGCAAAGGCCGTGGGTTTAATTCCCAGCCAGTATCAAGAAAGAAAGAGAAGGAAGGGAGGGAGGAAGGGAGGAAGGCAGGAAGGAAAGAAGGAAGGAAAGGGGAAGGAAGGGAAGGGAAGGGAAGGAAAGGGAAGGGAAGGGAAAAGAAAAAAGAAAGCAAAGCCCTACATGCACATAGTAGCAGCTGCTAGAGGGGCGCCGTTCTGAGAACGTGTTCCTGGCATTCATAAGCCCCCACCACACAGAGCTCACAGACGTATGACAGTACAGCCTATTAGTTAGGCTGAAGGTTTTTTCCTTTTCTTTTCTTTTCTTTTCTTTTCTTTTCTTTTCTTTTCTTTTCTTTTCTTTTCTTTTCTTTTCTTTCTGTTTTTCCAGGATGTGGGGATGGAGCTGAAACACACAAGGCAAGGACCCTACTTCTGAGCCCTTCTCCTGACCCTAGCCAAATATTTTTAAAGTGAATCAAAGGCCTGGGTGTGGCTCAGGTAGAACACTGAGACTGGATTCGATCCCCAGCACCACTGCATAGAGAGATGACGCGTTACAGTCTGGTGAGGTGTGATCCATCACTTTCTGTTCAGACACCTTGTCAGCTCCCTGAGAATTTGAGACAGGGCTGGAAGTACAGGATTTTTTAAAACGTGTGTGGTTGGAAATGAGTGCCCCACGGTGAGCACGCTGCCGTCAGACGTTCCTGACCATTGTGCAGAAAGTCTTCCGTGTCAGATTGGACCCGTCGGGACAGCAACAGTTGGTGACGGCATATGTGATTTTGCGGCATGTAAGAGGTTAGATCTGCCAGGCAGATTGATCATGTCTTGTAATTTCATGTCAAAAATCAAGCTTAATTTTTTTTCAAATAGCCTAGATTTCTTGTTTGACTCATACAGAAATTTTTACTTTTTGTTAGAGAAATGTATCCATATTGAAGAAGAAAATGGAAAAAAGAGAAGCAGTGATACCAGCCACAAAGAAATATCAGATTTCCCCTCCGAGGTTATGTGGGTGGCCATCACCCACACCCCCAGAACGGTAGGATTGAGTCGAGCAGTAAGATAGAGTGGAAAAGGCCTCCTTCATCGCCTCGCAGCTCTAGGTTGCGGCTAGCCTCAGCTCTCCCCTCAGTTTTGACCCTTGGAGAGGCACAGGTCAGCTTTCTCGTTACAGAGAAAGTTACAGAGTAAGTCCAGGATCTGGGACTCGGACGTTTTCCTTACGGACTGGTGATGTGCTGTTCTAAGAAGTTTTCTTGGTTGGATAAATTGGAGAAATGCTGAATCCTATGTTCTTGGCTTTGAATATTTGCAGCAGCATTATTGTCTTAGGGCTAAGAAATAAAAAAGCCCAGAGGTACAGAATGTTGTCTTTCTTTTTTAAAATTTGTGTTTATTTTTATTATACACGTTTGCAATACATAAGGGTTGCAGGTATCAAGGGGAGCTGGTACATGGACAGAGCCCATCTTAATTCACCTTTCATCCCCCACCCCTCCCTTCCCTCCCTGCTCCTTCCAACTTTTGGTCCCCTTCCCATTTGGAAAAGCTATCTTTCCATTTTTTATCTTTTCCCCACCCCCTTTCCCTCCATCTCTTCATCCCCTTCCCGTTTGGGGAAGATCAATCTCCCTACTTCCTATTACCTATCTTTTACTTTGCTCTTTATATTTTGGGTTTCTCATATAAAAGACACCATGTGCCAATTAAACTTGTGTCTTGTCTTTCTTTATGCTTACATCTTGGGAGGGCAGAATCCACCCACACCAGGGAGACTTAGTAACTGCTGCCTGGCTGGTGCTTCTAGCAGGGCCTAAGGTTCTTCTTTCAGCCCTTCAGTGGCTATGTTGCTTCAAAAATAGCTTTTAATTATATTGACCAAGGGTATAATTTCCCCTAGAAAGCTCAGCAAATAACTATTGCTTGCATTCTTTAAGCTGAAGGAGTACACATTATTTATGTTTGTATTTTCTTTTTTGTATTTTTTTTTTTTTAAGACAGGGTCTTGCCATGCAGTTCAGACTGGCCTTGAGCTCACTTTGTAGCCCAGGCTAGTCTTGAATTTGCAACCGTCCTCCTCCTTCAGCCTCCCGAGTGCTGGGGTTATAGGCATGTGCCCCCATTCCTGGCTGTGTTTGTATTTTTTAAGATACCTAGGGGTCTGTTTTACAAAATAGATGCTTGCTGTGTAATTAAATTGATTGCATTAAAGTATTTGACCAGTATACTTGAAATATGTTAAATTGAGTGCATTTAATTATCTGATAATAAGCCTAAAATAATTTTTTTATGCTGCTCTGGAAAAGTTACCCTTACATATGAATTAAAGATTTGAACAAAGGTAAGAGAAAATATAAACAATAATAATAAATTGCTAATATTTACAAAGGACTATGTGTTAAATACTGTATAAGCATGTTATAGGTTTCACTTATTCTTAACAAAAATATATGTTATAAATGGTCATTTTCTCAATTAAAATTATTAATGGTTAACATCAATTGTAGCTATTTTTAGCCTATGAAGAAGCTAGTGTATAAATGTATCAAAACCTCAGTGAGGCCGCGCATGGTGGCACGCCTGTAATTCCAGCATTCGGGAGGATGAGGCAGGATTGTTGCTAGTTCAAGACCAGCCTGGGCTACAAACTGACCTCAAGGCCACAGCAGGAAAACAGCATTAAAAAAAAAAACCCTCAGTGATACCCCATTAGTAAATGCAGTTTATATATTTTCATGTACCAGTTTAAAATTTTAGCTTAATTTAAATATTTTAAAAGAAGAGGCTGAGGGGCTGGGGATTTAGCTCAGCGGCAAAGCGCCTGCCTGGCAAGCGCAAGGTCGTGAGTTCGGTTCCCAGTACCGGAGAAAAACCAAAAAAAAAAAAAAAGAAGAGGTTGAAGTTAAGGACTTAAGTCCTTAAAAGAAGAGAGGTTAAGGACTTCGCGGTGTTGAGTTGGTGAATGATGGATACTGGGTTTCCTGTGAAAGCAGTCTGGCTCCAGAAATCATGGCTCTCCGCATTTCCTGTTTTCATATGAACTCAGGGGAAAATACAGCCACTAGTAAAGAAATAACAAGAGAAAACCTTAATGATGTACCATTTTATAGTTGTACATTGACAAAAGTAATTATATAGCATACACATATATACATACTGTAATCGCAAGAATTCTCCAGTAGAAGCAGAGGAAATGGTACTCAGCTGTTACTGGTGACAGTGTAAGTTAAGTCTGGCCTGTTTGGAAGGCAATTAAGAGGCTTAGGGATTTATAAATCTTGACCTGAAGGCCCCACCCCTGAGAAGTCCAAGAAAACCCTTTAAAAGCCAAGAGAGAACAAAGCTAGGAATAAGTAGATCAGGTAGTCATAACTTGTGTTTATAACAGTGTAATTTGGAAATACCCTTAATAACCCATGCTAAGACAAACTAATTATTAAAAATGATAAGGCTTCTTTGTTACCCTGTAAATGAAAAAAGCAGGACAGAAGACTGCTTTTCTGAGTAAATGCGAGACAGGTGCCAGAAGGGAACAGGAGGAGCTAACCCAGGCCTGGGGTGTAGCTCAGTGGTAGAGTACACTCGCCTGGCATGTGCAAGGCCCTTGATCCCCAGCACCAGAGCAGGGGAAATGAACCTAAAGGAAGTAGAATGAAATTGGATTGTAAATGTCCTTTTATTTTTGAGAGATTTTCTTTATTATAATGCTGTGAAATATATTCAGTTGGAGCTTATGTTGGCGAATTAGTACCTTGGTAACCTCACTTTGTAATGTAAAAAAAATATTGGGAGTGAAGATGCAAACATTATAAAAATGCTTGAATGAACATCCTTCACCCCAAAAAAAGATGCTGGCTGAAATGGTTCTGGTTTTGTGTATCTCCCATAATTTCAATGTTCCAGTACATTAACTTGGAACTTGACCGGGTTTTCTGCTTTTGTTTCTGTGGTGCTAGGGATCGAACCCTCGAACTCCTGCCCTCCAGGGAAGCACCGTACCACTGCACAACATCCCCTCCTCTGCTTATTGTTTTCTAGTGGGCTTATTCTGTATTCACCAATGTACAACTTATCTCTAAATATGTTTGCGTCTCACAGATCTCTTTTCATGCCATCTTGTTGGGAATTAGTGATTATTTTAAATTCGGCAATTATTCATAACTGTAATTTAGAGCAAATGAAAATGGTGGGTGAAATTGGCCACTCAGGTTTTTGGAGCAGCTGTTCCGAGCCCATAGCACCAAGAGGTCCCCAGGCTCGAAGAGGTTGCTGGGTGTGTCTTAGAGCTGAAGCCTTTGTTTTATGTGTGCAGCATGCAGATTTGGAGATTTGGGGGCTCCTTGAAAGCTTTGGAAGCCAGGAGAGTATAGTTAGAAGCTGCTAATAACTGGATCTGGTGTTGTTCTTGGCCAAAGAGAGACCGCGCTCTGTTCTCTTTGCTTCCAAGGGAGTCAGCGCCGGCCTCATTTCTTACACCAATAGACTGGAGCAAATGCCCATCTGCAAAGTAGCTAAAGCCTCAGTGTCCTTACCTGTGAAATGAGAATTAAAATAGCCACTTAGAGGGTAGTTGTGAGAACGAAGTAGGAAATGCAGGGGGAATACTTGGCTAAGTACTTTCTGAGGACTACTGTCACCAGGGACCTCTGTGCCAAAAGTCCAGTTGATAGCATCTTTAGAGGAAGCAAGGAAGTCGTTCCAGTCCTGAAAGCATTCATGAACATTAATTTCAGAACACATCCGCAGTGAGGAAAAAGCATTTTCAAACTTGAGGAAATAGAGCATTAGGCCTTGGCCTTGGAGTAGGACTTCCCCATCACCCCTGAGGGCCCTGCCAGGAAGCCAGGTTGGCCCAGCACGCAGCCAGCCTCCCCACTTGCTGCCAGCACAACCTGCTGGAGAACAGCGGCGTGCTTTACCCTCCGGAGCTGGTGGCCCTGCACCGAACCCGACCGCCCTTTTCCTTGTACCGATGAGAGTGAAGTCCAGAAAGACCAGGATCAATTCCAAAGGCTGGCTGAACACACTACCCAGTCTGAGGCCAGTCATTTGGGATTTCCTTGTAGATACTCATCTGTAGAACTGCTTTGAATTTGTGTTCCACTGCCCTGACACACTATGATTTGGAGCAGTGAAGTTCTGTACATGAATTTCCATCTCTGGATGAGACTGTGAGCTAGGAAGCACATTTAACCAAAAAGCAGCAAAGATGCTACCCCATATTTTGGGGATGGGAAAAGAAACAAAAATTTGAAATATTTGGATGTGTGTGTGTGTGCGTGTGTGTGTGTGTGTGTGTGTGTTTGGTGTATTGGGGATCAAGCCCAGGGCTTCATACATTCAAGGAAAGCCCCCTACTGCTGAACTGTGTGCTCTTACCCTTCTTCATTTATGTTGAGACAGGGTCTTGCTGAATTACTCAGGCTGAACTTGAACTTGCAGTCTCCTTGCCTCAGCCTCCCAAGTAGCTAGTATTACAGGTATGCACCACCGCATCTAGCAGTCTTTTAAAAAAAATCTTTACTAATTGAATAAGCTTTGGCTAGGCCCAGAAAGTAGGGTGAGTAGAGGGGGAAATGGAAAGAGTCTAAGACCACATCCTTCGTGCTTTTAGATGAGGAAACCAAAGCTCAGAAAGGTCAAACCACCTGCTGAAACCGCACACTAGGATTTATTCTCTTCTCCATTTGACTATATTTCCCTTTGCTCTGTGGCTTCTAGTAGTGAGTGACTTGGATTTCACAGAAGGGACAATTATTGTGGGGCAGGAGAGGGACCACAAGGCAGAGGTGGAGCTGGATTTTAAATGTGTTTGAGGGAATGTGAGACAGAGTCTTACAGAGTATCCCAGACTGGCCTTGAACTCACTTCTGCCTCAGCCTCCCAAGTGAAGGGATTACAGGCATGCATCACCACACCCAGCCTCAGTTATCATCTTGAGTGAGAATTCTTACTGCGACAATCACATTTAGCAAACTGGAAATCCAGAATTTGGGGAGCCGGGGAGGTAGCTCAGCGGCATAAGCGCATACCTGGCAAGCACAAGGTCCTGAGTTCGATTCTTGGTACAAAAAAAAAAAAAAAAAATCCAGAATTTGGGGGCCACCTCTAAAACCAAGAAGGAAGATTTTGAGTTCGAATTTCTGGAACTAAGAATGCTTCTAGAAGGCTGGAGTACATAAAATTGGGAGTGTTCCGAGGCCCCAGGCCCTGCCAGCCACAGGATGACTACAGTTTCAGCTATCAGCATGGAGAGCCCAGAGCCACTGTAAGATGTATTTGCTGAGGAATTGCTCTTGACACGCGACCTAGTTTTCTCATCTTTAAAATGAAGAGCGAGCAAACTGAACTGTAGAGTAACTTCACAGTCTAAAAATTGTGTTTCCATATAATTGTGGTGGTGTATTCAGCAGTATAAACTTCAGATTTTAGATTACTTTTTTAGATCTTTTAGATTGAGGTTACTTTTAGATTTTTTAAAAAAAGAAATGTATTACTTTTCAGCCTGGAGCTTTGAAGTGGACAGTACCATCGTTTATACCCCTTTTTGGCCTGCAGTGGTAATGAGGTGGAAGGTTCGTGTTGAAAGCTACTCTTGATTTTGATGTGTGCATAAACAGAAATAATTTTGTTTGGGCCTATCAAAGTCCGCCTCTGCAAGTGAACTCTTGTGCCCTAGAGGACAGGTTTTTCCTGTGTGAAAGGTCGTTTCGCTGTTACTCATACTTGAACGCTGGGATAACAGTAAAGCCAAGAAGGTTACATAGGAAACACAGCAGTCTATGAGAAGGGAACTGACAATCTACACTCTGAAAAGGTCCCTTTTTATTTTACTTTTTTTAACTTTGGACAGCCTGGGTTCATGCCTGTCCCCTCCGAATACATTTCCTCCAACCTGTCTTTTAGGTTAGTGTGAAAAGCCCTGTAAGTCACATTCCTGGGGCTGGAGACACAGCTCGGCGTTAGAGGGCTTGCCTGTCCTGTGAGGCCAACATTCTTCCTCTCACTGCACTCTGACTGCTCTAAAAGGTTCATGTAGTCCGGTTGCGTGCTGGGTGCTTCTCGTTTTAATCTTAGTGAAGAGGTTAAGGACGCATCAATCCCCGAGTGAAACCCGCGTCCCTGATGGAGGAAGGAAGTTCTGAGGCTTCGAGTCCACTCACAGTGCCCACCCACCGTGCACGCCCTCCGGAGAGCTTCTCATTGGCCTCAGTAGAAACTCCCCTTTCAGACAGTGACTCCCCATTCATCCTTCCCTTGCCCCAGCCCCGGGAAACCGTATTCTGCTTTTTGCTTCTGTGAATTTGCTACTCTGGGTGTTTCTTGTAAGTGGGATCTTGCAGACCTTTCCTTTTGTGTCTGGCTTATTTCAGTTAGCATGGCTCCTTAAGGGTCCATTTATGTTGTAGCATATGTCAGAGTTTCTTTCCTTTTTTCCCTTTCTTTCTTCTCCTCCTCCCTCCCTTCATTCCTCCATCCCTCCTTTCCTTCCTCCTTTCATTTCTTCCATTTTTCCTATAGTGGGAGTTGAACCCAGGGCCTTTGCACTGAGCTACATGGCCAGCCCTTTTAAATTTTCTTTTTTTTTTCCTATAGTGGGAGTTGAACCCAGGGCCTTTGCACTGAGCTACATGGCCAGCCCTTTTAAATTTTCTTTTTTTTTTCTTTTTTTTTTTTTTTTTGTCTTTTTGATACCTATGTAGTTCAGGCTGGCCTTGATTTCTTTGATCTTCCTCTGGTACCGGGGACTGAACTCACGACCTTGCACTTGCCAAGCAGGTGCTTTTGCCGCTGAGCTAAATCCCCAGCCCTAAATTTTCTTTTAATTTTGAGACAGGCTCTTGGTATCCTGTCTTAGCCTCCCAGAATGCTAGGATTACAGTCTTATGTCACCATGCCCTGCTTTCATTCCTTAAGGCTGAATGGTTTACTACTTTCTTATCCTTACTCTTATACTCTGTTCATTCTGATGTTAAGTATAATTCGGATCTCTTTGGCATGTGAAGGAATGTGTGAAATTTATATGGGTAAAGCCATGTATGTTTCTAACATCAAATTTTAAGTTTAAGGAGAAGTTGGATGAAGGTATTGATAACTGATAATTGAAAAATCAGGGGAGTGGGATTAGTGGGACATTTGTTATTGAAAATACAGCACAAATACTGAACAAGGAGGATGCATCATTGTAGGATCTTTGAAATGAGCAGGGAAATGTAGCCCGACTTTTCCTCATTTTCATTTTCACTCTACTGCTCAGCTGGAGCCTGTGGCTTCAAGCCCCGCTGCTTTGGCCTGGCCATTCCTGGACGTTCACCAGGAGGAGGGGCCCCGGCAAGGTCAGGCTCATGCACCAGATCCAACCCCGCCAGTCCGCGCCCCCCAACCCTGGGAATTGAAGCCAGGGCCTTCACACTGAGCTACATCTGAGTCCTTACTATTTTTTATTTTGAGACAGGTCTCCTCAAGTTCTCTGGGCAGGTGTCAAACCTGGGATCCTACTGCCTTAGACTCCCAAGTGCTGGGATCATAGGCATATGCCACCATGCCTGGTCTTCTCTTCAATTTTGATACCATTAATGTAGTGTCTCCAGGTTCACAGGCAAAGAATTAACCAGGCTAGTGACTAGGTTATTGTCCATCGTTTTGAGCTGTCATTTGGTGTTTTAAGAGTGGACTAGATAAAGAGTATAGGTTTTTAATTGCACGTGTGTGTGTGTGTGTGTGTGTGTGTGTGTGTGTGTGAGTGAAAGAACAGGAAAACATGATGAAGACAAATGAATTGAATCTAGTCTCTGTAGTCTGCATGCACTTTCTGTTTCCAAAGGAAAGTTCCAGAACAGTGACTTGATTCTCCCATTTCCTTCCTCTTAGGGAATGGCATGAACATTTCCATAGTTACTGGAACAAATCTCATTCTGCAGGTGAAGGACCCTCTGAGAGGAGGGTAGAACTGGCCCTTGGTGACACAGTGGCATGGGAAAGGAGGTCTTCAGGGCTACAGAACATGAGTGGCAAAACTGCCATTATCCCTCACTCACCTACTTCTTCTTTCAAACTCCCTTTGTTACACATTGCGGTCTCTGTTTCCTCCGGGCTTCGTTTGCTTTAGGCTTCTACTTCCGGAGCAATGATAAAAATAAGGAATGCATTTCTCCCTTAGTATCTATCCTATCCATGTGCAAGGTTCAGGTCTGTTGTAATCAGGAAGTCTTCCTGAATCTTCTTTTTCCTCCTGATAATGTAGAGCTTTCTACCTTGTGGCACAGATGGGTACAGTTTATCTGTCCACCCATATATGTAGGCAAAAAGGTCGGGCTTTAGTCCCCTGTACAGGATGTCACCATGTTCCTGTCCTTGGTTGTGCCTTTGGGGAAGAAAGGCCATGAGAAAAGAGGAAGAAATACTGTTTCCAAGAATGAGTGAAATGCAAGGGTTAGTTATTTAAGTGAGATTCTCCATCAAACTGGTATAATAAGTAAGTGAAATAGAAGTCTATAGAATTCAGGCATGGAGAAATATTTTCCTCCTGTAGGTGACTTCACAGTTGAAACCAGCGGCTTCAATTTCAACTAACTTAAAATTAGGACTAGGGTATTGGAAATTTTATTAATAATACTTGGGGATTTCCAAATTTTATAGAACTATATAATATGCTATATATATGTATATGAATGTGATTAAATGGTGAGTAGAACTGTAAAAAGAAAATAGGAATAGAGAAAAGGAAATTTCAATAACTTTTCTTATTGGGGCTTTAGAATATTGATTTATGACAGTTATATATAAAAACTAATAATCATCTTTATAACTCTTACTTTTACTACTACTCTTAAAACAAAGTCCTTTATAAATTACTACCTTTACAAAGCCCTTTTTTAATCAAAGTGATAAGTACATATTGTAATTATCAGGTAATTCCATAGAAATGCCAAAAACTATAAATGGTCTAAGACTGTACCCTACTGAAAGCTAACAAATCTGCCACAAGTTTTGTGGATCCTGCAGAAGACACAAGTTTCCTGGCCCAGAGATGAAAGATAGTTTGTTAGCTGTACCAACAGCAGTAGCAGAGGATCATCATTTTCTATATGGGTTTCTCAAGCCCTCGTTCCCACAGGGCACCCCGAAGAGGGTAGTGATAACTGTACAAACTGTGGGTTGCATTATAGGAAAGGACCCTGAGCCTGGAGAACCCAAATCTTTTATAGTAGATGCTGTGCATGCTATGTGCTATTCTGGGCAACATTATGTTTTTTGTATGTGTGCTGTGCTGGGGACTAAACTCAGGGCTTTGCGTGTGCTAGGCCAAAGTACTGTACCACTGAGCTACACTCCCAGGCCTACCTTATCTTTATTGTGAAGAAGCCTTGTCTATAGTGAGGAGGGAAGCAATATTTCTGTCTTCAAAGGTAGTTTGTTACCAAAGAAGTAACCTTGAAAAATAGTCCATAGCAAAAGGCCGCAGCAAAATGAACAGGAAATCGTGAGGCCCGTGGAGAATTATTTCCCAACAAGGAGTTTCAGTTACAGAAAACAATGCTCTTTTCCCAGTAGCCCTCAGAACTTCCTATTCCCTATTGTGTAATAAAAGTATGCGAGGCACATGTAATAGCCTTGTAGCAAAATCTTTAAAAAGCAAAGAGAAACAGGTAAAAATAATTTTGATATAGTTGAACATTGCTAATCTGAAAATCCAAAACCTGAAATGCTCCGAATTCCAAAATTTTTGGAGCACTGACATAGGAGCCACACCTCCTCACCTGATCTAACGTAACCCGTCACAGTGAAACATAGGTGCAGTAAAAATGTTACCTAAAATTACCTTCAAGCTGTGTGTATAAGGTGTATATGAAAATTAAATAAAATTTGTCTTCAAACTTAGCTCTCCTCCCTAAAATATCTCACTATGTATACATTAGCAAATATTCCAAAGGCTGGAAAAAAAAGTGAAACACAAAGTACTTTGGGTCCCAAGCACTTCAGATAAGGGTTACCGTCCTGTATTTTCTTTAACTTAGTATATTAAAAGGTTATAATTTTAACACATAAGCAATATAAACAGTTGTTAATGAGGTCTATATGTCTAATCCATAGATATATAGTAAGTATATCAGTAATATTTTACACAGTACCTCCATTGAAGTGAGATGTAGTTTGATGCAAATGGTAAAGTTGTGTTTAAGGGAACGACATTACACTGCTCTAATTTTGTAAAATTCTCTCTCTCTATCCCTCCCCTTCACCTCCCTCTCCGTCCCATTCCCACTCGCAGTACTGGGGATTGAACCCAGGGCCTTTGCTGTGAGCTGCAGCCCCCACCCCTTTTTCACATAGAATCTCCCTAAGTTGCCCAGGCTTGGCTTGAACTTATGATACTCCTGCCTTACCCTCCAGGAGTGCTGGGACTATATGTGTGCACCATCACACATAGCTTAATTTTTAAATTTTTAATCAATGAAAATACAATTTTAAAATTGGTTTCCTTATTCAGACTAGGCACATTTCAAAAGCTCCTAGTCACATGTCACCAGTGGCTACTGTGTTGAACAGCATAGCCCTGGAGGTACCCATTTCAACTCTTACAGGTTTCTTTGTGTATTTCCAACTCCCTAAGGGGCATATTTATGCTTTCTAGATTATTTAGGGGTTTTTTTGTTTGCCTTTTTTTTTTCCAGTACCAGGGGTTGTTCAGTTTTAAATTCTTTGTACTGCTACAGAGGATATGGTTCTCTCTCCCCTCCAAGCTCTCGCAGCAGTTGCACTCACTTCTTAGTCCTCTCTTGTCCCCTTTACGTTCTGAAAGGTTTTGGTTTCAACACTGTTTATATTTCAGAACTTTTGCTCAGATAGAATATATCTTTTGGTATTTATTCTATTAGGAATCAAAGTAGAAAAATTATTTTTGTGAAAAGTAACAATGATAAACCCTGTGCATGTTATTTTTTATGAAATTCTTTTTTAGAAATTAGGTGAATGGTAACATTTTATTTTTATCAAATCATTTTAATGTTTGACTTAATGGAAAATGGCTAGGTTCTCATACTTGGTCTGCACTCCTTCTGTTGAGAAAGCATTTATCATGTAATTCCTGGAAAACTGCACTGTGTATAATAAAATGAAAGTGAACAGGATGAATAACGTCCTGGTATGAAAATAGTTTAGAGATCTTTGGTGTATGATCATATTTTTTGTTATGCCAAAACAAACAAATTTATATTTTGACCATACATATATCTGCTGAGCATAGCATACCATGATTTCTTTTATTGTGCTTTTTGTGTTCCTCACAGTTAATTTCTTGTCTTCTTTTTCCTCCTATGATACAGAGGATAGGACCCAAGGGTACCCTCCCAGGGAATACGTTCTCAACCCTTTTTATTTTTCATTTTGGGACAGCGTCTCACTTAATTGCCCAGACTGGACTCAAACTTCCTACCTCAGTCTCCCGAGTAATGGAGATTATGGATGTTCACCACCATGCACAGCTTATTTTCATGTTTTTGTTATTGTTTACTGTGTATGTTTTACCCATTTGACTCTTACTTCTACCTTAGTTGCCAAAGTCTCTTGTAAATGCATTCATGTCCAAGAAAGATTCTGTTTTGTCTCCTTAAAAAACTTCTGGAGTCATTCATTCCCTTGCTTTTGTTACACTTATTTCTTCTAAGCACCTGCTACATAGCGGTCTTTTGGGGGGTCTTTATTCCTTATAATCCTGAGATTTCTGATGCCCCTCTTTTATGTTGGGTCTCTTGAATGATTGCTGGGTCCTCTGTCTTGCTCTTGATAAGCAGTATATGACAGACTTGGGGACAGATTACGTTGCTTTGGGTCCTAACCTTTCGGCTTACTAGCCATGTGACATTGGGAAATTAGGTGACCTCCTTATGCCTCAGTTTTCCCATTTGGAAAATAGTACCTTTCTATGTGGAGTTTTCATGGAGACTGTCTAGCTAACATAGGTGAGTCACTTGGAAGAGTTCCTGGAGATACATCAAGCACCGCCAAGTGCTGGTACTCTTGTTCTAACTGCTGTCATAGTTATATGGCGGTGTACTTCTTGAAATTGGTATTTGGTGATGTACTTCTTGCACCAATCTGCTGAGAAGTGACTTTTTAAGAAAATGCTTTTGGCCTGGTGTGGTGGCGCATGCCTGTAATCCCAGCACTTGGGAGGCTGAGGCAGGAGGATCGCTGGGAGTTCGAGACCAGCCTGGGCTACCAAGTAAGTTCAAGACCAGCCTGAACTATATAGTGAGCCCCTGTCTCAAAAAGATAGAAAAAAAAAAAAAAGAAAGGAAGAAAAATGCTTTTGTTCTATATCATTTTGACTAGAAGCCTGGTGGGTTATTTAGAATTCTAGGTTGGAAATCATTTTCCTCTCATGTTGGAGGCATTTCTGTAGTTTATCCTGGCTTCCAGCAGCAGCTGTTCTGACTTGGGTTGTCTCCGCCTCCTTCCACTCCTTGCCAGCTTTGGGGTTCAGCTTTCTGAGACCTCCAGGCCAGTCATCATTCATTTCCTCTAACTTTCAAATGTTTGATGCTATTCTTCGTGTTGGAGAGATCTGGAATTTTTCTTAAAGTCACTTACTATCATTTTATTTTATCTTTAGACTTCTAGGACTGGGTTGTAGCTTGGTGGTAGCATGTACAAGTCCTGAGTTCTATGCCCTCCACTGCAAAAAGAAACTGTGCTTTTAGATTTCTCTGGTGTTTGCAAGTGTAGGGAACCAGCAGTCAAAGGGGAGAAAGGTTAAATGCTGACTCTAGTGAGGAACGTGGGCTTCCTTTGAGAGACTTCATTCATTCACTAAATATTGTTGAGTGATTCTCTGTGCTTGGCACTAAGATGTGAGGTTCTGAAGAAGGGGTACATGGCTTTGCCTTTCTTCGTCCTTTACCATAGCACAAAACCCTGCTTTCATTGTAATATTCATCCAGAAAGTCCCCTTCCCAAAGGGGGCACGGAAAATAATCCAGTGCTGATCATAAAAGGTTGTTACTACCTTGGGAGCCCAAGAAAACTCTAGAGCGAGTTCTGGAGACAACAGCCTAAGCTGTGGGGTCAGTTTTCCCCCGCCCTTTCTCTCTTTGGTGATACTACATATTGAATCCAAGGGTGCTGTGCCTCTGAGCTACATTCCCACCGCTTTTTATATTTTTAAGACCGATTTTGCTGAGTTGCCCCAGCTGGCCTTGAACTTAGAATCCTCTGCCTCAGCCTGCCAGTAGCACATCATCTCACTGAGCTTGGTGTGTGAAATCATAGTGCTAAGTAAGGCAGACCCCAAGAGCTCTCCCTGGCCGGTTTGGAGGGTCGCCATCTGGAGGGTGTCTGTTTGTTTCAGTGGGAGAACTTAGAGAGGCTCTGTAGCCCTGCAGTGAGTGGGAGACAGCAGTGGGCATCAGAGAGCACCTTCCAAGTGGGCCACGCCCATGCCGCGCGGGGCCAGCACCTCGAGAGTGTGTGAGCAAAGGAGGACCAGATGGCTAGAATTAACAAGCCGAACAGCAAGCCTCTGCTGGCGTCCTCATCTGTCCCAGTGCCTTCCTTTAGCCTACAGTGGTGGCATTAGCTCTGCCTCACTATAATCAGGGTCCTGGACACTCGGATAGCTTTGGCATCAATCTCAGTGGCTGGATTTTGTTCCAGTCACAGTAGTTTCTGGGACACAGAACAGTCGTTCTTGGAACATTGATACAGTTAAGCCCAGGATACTCTCCTGGGGCTGAAAGTCAACAGAGCAAACTTAGGCCATGTTCCTGTTGCGGTGGGCAGTGGGGTGCAGACTGTGTGTGCTGCTTTTAAAGAAAGAGTATTTCCACCTCTTTAAGTAATACTACACTAGGTATAGCTCAGCTATATTAGTTCATTAGATATATATTATTTCTCTGTAACTCTCAGATTTTTGCTCTGCCGCTTTGCCTGCCTGTATCCCTCCTTCCCTTCCAACAGGGTCTTGCCGACAGTCCTCAGTCTCACAATTCTTATGCCTCAGCCTCCTGAGTAGCTGGCTTTCCAGTTGTGCACCATTATGCCCGACTGTTGAGTTTCTACTATAAAAGAAATTAATGAATATATAGCCTGAGCCTCATGTTCCTCAGTCATTTAAACCTTTTTTCCCACTTTCTTCTCCATATAGTGGTTTCTCTAAATTAACTTGTAAGTGTGTGATACAGGGACACATATGATTTTTTAGAATCTGTTCACTCTGCAATCCAGAATTGCACACTAGGCATGTCTCGTAGATTTTGCCTTTAAAATGCCACTATCGCTCTTATTTTCTGTATTGTAGGTCCCTTCATGTTTTGTGCTTATTTTCAGGATGAAAACTAGATCTGATAATCAGTGGTTTGGGAGCTTTTCTCAGAAGAATATCCTCATATATTTATCACCATGAAGATGACCCTGCAGTGGGCTGTGCCCTTTACCCCTGCTTTGCTCTTTCTACCATGCTGAGCTGTTGAGCACAAGGGGTTGGTGATAAAATTAAATTAGAAACAGGCCATTACTCTCAGCAGCAAAGTGATCCAGAGCACACTCCCGTGGTAGTTCTATGGTGCCAGGCACTGTAGCCCTTCCCATGCCCATCTTCCCTGCTGTTCTGTGTCCATAACCCTCTCTCTCTCCATCGCCCCACCCCTGGGCTGGGGACGGAACCCAGGACCTGCGCATGGTTTTATTGACTTTGAATTGATAAATAGTGTTTACATTATTACTGTTCTTCACAGTTAAGCCATAGGGTACATAATGATTGCTTTTTTCTTTACTTGATGACTCTGATTTCTTTGGAGTCCGTAATTATGCCTCTGCCTCCCTTCATTGGCTGTATTTCAAGGTACTTATCACTGACGCAGCGCCATAGTCTGCCCATTATTTAAGTTGGTTTTCAGCATGCGTATCCCACTGATTATCCTAGCAGTTTTGCCTTGGTGAAGACATCGTTCCCAGGGCCTCTGACCTGCTCCGGGCTTGTCAGCGGAGGACGCCCCTTCACCGTGCTCTTTTGCTCTGCAAGTGTCCGATCTGCCTTCTGATTTTTAGTGATGGCTTCCTTTTCTTGTTTAATATTCCAATGTCGATGAGACTCATTTT
Organism: Chinchilla lanigera; assembly: GCF_000276665.1. Lineage (NCBI taxonomy): Eukaryota > Metazoa > Chordata > Mammalia > Rodentia > Chinchillidae > Chinchilla > Chinchilla lanigera. The sequence goes on along the minus strand of NW_004955512.1, from coordinate 2,833,108 downwards.
CCAGTAGCTTCCTGAGAAAGGATGCAGAAAGCAAAGATTTTGAGATATTCACCTTCAAAGGTTTTTACTTCCTTTGATCAGTCACCTGGCTATAAGAATTCGCAGCTGGAGTTCATTTTCCATCTGCACTTTAAAGGCCTTGCTTCATTGTCTTGGTTTCTGTAGTTGGATTTTGTGAACATTCTGCTTCTGCATCCACCATATGGGTTCACCTTCCGCTCTCTGGACGCCTGTGTGATCCTCTTTTCCCTGTGTTCTGACATTTCACGACTGATAGAAGAGTGCATCCTTGCATGGTCCTGATTTCAGCCACTGTGCCAGTACTCCAGCGGATTTTGCAATCTGGAAAACACTTCTTCATTTTGGGAAGAATTCTTGAATTATTTAATTCATTACTTCCTTCCTTTTTTTCCTGTTTTTTCCTTTGTTTTGTCTTGCCGGAGCTCCTGTTATGTACATGGTGGATCTTCTGGTCTGGTTCTCTAAATTACTGTACCTTTTCTTTTATTTTTCCATCCATCAGTTCATTTATTTAACACCCTGAGAATTTTTTCTGGTTCATCTTCTGACCCATCTGTTGTATTTTTCATTCTTGCTATGAGGTCATTAATTTCAGAAGCTCCTTTTTTATTTGCTGTGGTTTCCTGTTTGTTCTTGTCCTCTGTTGCTGTGAGGCAAACCACCTCCAGTGTAGTAACATACGTCAGTGCCATTTTGCTTTTTGTTCACACATTCTGTGGTTAAGACTTCAGTGATGAGGGGCTGGAGTCATCCAGTGGTTCCTTTGCTGGCTTGTCTGGCACCTGGCCTGGCGTGAAGGCTGGGCTCTGGTGGGGCTGTTGAGTAGATTACCAGATCTCGATTTCCCACGTGGCTGCTCGTGTGGGGTCGTGGAGACTTATTCTAAAAGGAGGTTCTAAGGAGCAAATTTTCCAAGGTAGCCAGCTGGGCTGTTTTATGTGACCTAGCCTGGCAGTTGCACAGTTTTCTACCGAAGTCCACTGGTCAACACAACCATAAGACCTCCAAACTAAAGGGGGAGGGAATGTGGCTATTTCCTAAGTAGGCAGTGTCACAGTCATAGTGCAGAAGAACATACGGGATGAAAGTATGGTTCTGGCTGTCTTTAGAACATATATTGTTCCTCATCTATTTATTTTTATTGGAAATAGTTTCAGTTTAATGAAAATCATTACTTGCCTCCTTAAGTAATGATTGGCAGTTTTCTTTCTCATGCAGTCCGTTTTCCTTTAAACCTTTAAGGCACTCCCAAAGTAAGCAGCATATTTAAGGTATACTTTTTTTTTCTTGACTCAGTTGCATTTTATTGTAAATAAGTGTCTTCCTTGGCTTAACAGTTCTGAGCATAATAGGGACAGTAAGCTGAAATGGGAGAGAAGAATTCAGTGTTCCTTGTGCTTCGGACTCTCTGCTTGCTGACGGGAGTGCTGCTTTCCATTGTGCCTGAGTCGGCCGCCTGCAGAACCCTGCAGAGATTAAATCTTGGAGTCTTTGTCAGGTTTGAGGTGGAGACCCATCTACTTTGTAAACAGCTGCCAAACCTCTTTTCAGCAGTATCCATGTCACCAGTTCCTGAATCTTTTGAAGGTCTTGTAGTGTAAATAGAATGTGTTCTCTCTTTCTCTCTCTGCTTGTTCAGTCTGGGATCCATGGGTCCGTGTAATCAGCTAATTCCCTTCCATCTGCTCTTCCAGTTTTATTTGCTGCCTCCTGTCCTCCCTCCGCCCCATGGTCATTTCTTCTTCCTTCCCACTGCATGAAGTACTCAAATGCATCCTTACCTTGAGAGGAGCAGCTTTTTCAGTTGCAAGAGAGTAATTAATTTGCCGGTGAGGATTGGATATGCTGGATTTCCAGACATATCAGACCATTCAACGGTTCTTGGCACACATTTTGGAAAATGCTACTAGAGTTTCCTTTCAAAAAGCTTAACGTATGATGGGGTTTAGTATCTTGCAGGCCCTGGGTCCAATCCCTAGCATAACAAGGACACACACACACACACATGCACGCGTGCACACACACACACACACACACACACACAGAGAGCTTACCTTAAATTTCATGATCTTTCAGATCTTTAGCAATCTATGAGATAATATCAGAAAACAAAAAAAAAAAACAAGTATGATTGTAAAGAAGGAAATTTTTAAAACATAAATTGGCCAGCCATAATTTTGAGCAAAAAAAGCAAATATATAGGATTAGTTCACCAGCATGCTTTGGGGGTGTGGGCACCACAAGTGCGTATATGTTCTTATCTCACCCTAAATCTGTCTTTTCGTCACATATTCAAAGCCTCATGGACACATGACCATTGTTGGATGCCTGGGACCCTTAAGAAGCTTGGTGGTGTGACAGGGATTCTGAACAGCTACAGGATGTTACCTGGAGCCAGAACTAACTGACCCAGATTGTCCTTAATTCTCAATGGTAAAAAGTCTTACTACTTTCTTTAAATTAGTTTCTACTAGTTATGGCCAATTAATTTATTTTTAATTATATTATTAATATTGACAGTTTATTTTCTAATGAAATATTTAAAAATGTCAGAGTTTGGGGCTGGGGATTTAGCTCATCGGCACAGCACCTGCCTGGCAAGTGCAAGGTCGTGAGTTCAATTCCCGGTACCAAGGGAAAAAAAAAAGTGTCAGAGTTCATTCTTGTTTCAAATCTTTATACATCTGGTACAGATACTATGAGTGATATTTGACCTTTTAGAACCGTACGTATTAGTTATGGAATTAATTGCCAAGTTACAAAAATTGTTTATTTTTATTTTTTTCAAAAATTGTTTAAAGCATACAACAATGTTTGAATTATTATAAGCATTTTACATACTAAAAGTTGTTAAAGAGAAAAGGGACTGGAGTTTGGCGAACACTGGCTGATGACATTATTTTTTTGTCATACAATTCGGGAATATATTTATATTTTGCTATGAAAAGTTATGAGTGTGACTAAATCATAACTGTTGTTTAAAAAAAGAAAGTTGGTTGGGGTCCTGGAATTTAAATATAGACAAAAGGTCTGTCATAAATTATAATTATATACAGCTGGTGTTTCTCCAAGGGCTTAATTATTACAGTTCATTGTAACCAAAATAAGAAGTACAAGGTCATATTTTGGATTGTGTATATCTTGAGTTCCTGTGGTACCTGGCATGGAGTTAAATGTGAGGTCCGCCCAACACAGTCCCACATTTGGGCAGGTTTCAGTTGAGCCCTTTTGCTCCAGTTTGAGAACTCAGCTGAGTTGCCATTTCTTCAAAGTTTCTTAGAAGTCACTACCATTTCTGTTTTGTTTTGTTTTTTGAGGCAGGGCCCCTCTGTATAGCTCACACTGGCCTCGAACTCACTATGTAGCCCAGGCTGGCTCAAACTTTCAGTGATCCTCCTGCCTCAGCCTTCCAAGTGCTGGGATTACAGGAGTGCACCACCACACCCAGCTAGAAGTCACTACCATTTCTGTGTGCCCCTCACCACCATTTTAAATCACTGGAAAGAAGGATGGATCTAATTCTTCAAATCTTCACAGCTACTGCTGACAACAGCTATCCCTCCATGTCAGGAGGAACTTGGCTGAGTAACAATTTTAAGACAAGGGATATTCTTAAAATTGGCATAGTGTAAAAAACTCACCAAAGGTGGCCAGTTCAGTAGTTATAGCCTGAGTCTGTATGTTTTTGCACTTAGTTTACCTGAGAGGTCAAGTATTTGTTGTAAGATATTGTAGGACATCGTGCTAGGCTCTGGTGGTTGTTCTCCTGCCTTCCAATTTATAGCTTTAATACCGGAGAATGGGTTTCCTGTAGAACTACCTACCTCTTTTGCCCTGATTAATCCACTTTTTGTTTTTTATATCTGGCCTCATAGCAAAGAAGAGCTTGATAAGATATGGTGAAAGAGTGTATGTAAATATATATATAATCACTTCTCTTTTTCTTTCAGTGCCATTCTGCCTTTCAAGATGACTTTGTATGTTGGATAAATGCAGTGTGTCAGCTCTTCAAGCTGCGACAGAGGGAAGACTGGAGGGAAGATCACTGGCCTTTGCAGTCTAGAAGATTGCCCTTAATGAGGGAGAGTCTCTGATTGTCATTTGAAATGCTGAGGAATTTGTTACGAAGGAGACTTTTCTCTTATCCCACTAAATACTATTTTGTCATTCTTGTTTTATCCTTAGTCACATTCACTGTCTTAAGAATTTGTCACAAGTTTGAATTTGTAAGCCTCAGACACTTGGAACTTGTTGGAGAGAATCCTAGTAGTAATATTAATTGCACCAAAATTTTACAAGGTGATGCGGACGAAATCCAGAAAGCAAAGCTTGAAATGCTAACAGCAAACTTTAGAAAACGCCCTCGGTGGACACCCTCTGATTATATCAACATGACCAGGGACTGTACCTCTTTCATCAAGATGCGTAAATATATCGTAGAACCCCTTAGTAAAGAGGAAGCAGGCTTCCCGATTGCATATTCCATAGTGGTTCATCACAAAATTGAAATGCTTGACAGGCTCCTAAGGGCCATTTATATGCCTCAGAATTTCTATTGCATCCATGTGGACAAAAAATCAGAGGACTCCTTTGTAGCTGCAGTGAAAGGCATCGCGTCCTGTTTCAGGAATGTCTTTGTGGCCAGTCAGTTGGAGAGCGTGGTCTACGCGTCGTGGAGTCGGGTGCAGGCTGACCTCAACTGCATGAAGGACCTCTACAGAATGAGTGCAGACTGGAAGTACTTGATCAACCTTTGTGGGATGGATTTTCCTATTAAAACCAACCTGGAAATGGTCAGGAAGCTCAAGTCCTTCATGGGTGAAAACAACCTGGAAACAGAGAAGATGCCATCCCATAAAGCAGAAAGGTGGAAAAGGCATTACGCAGTCATCGATGGAAAGCTGACAGACACAGGCACCGCCAAAACGCAGCCTCCACTCAAAACGCCTCTTTTCTCAGGGAGTGCCTATTTTGTGGTCAGCAGGGAGTATGTGGGCTACGTGCTGGAAAATGAAGACATCCAAAAGTTCATGGAGTGGGCGCAGGACACATACAGCCCTGATGAGTATCTCTGGGCCACGATCCAGAGGGTCCCGGAGGCCCCAGGTTCTCTACCGCTGAGCCACAAGTACGACCTGTCTGACATGCAGGCTGTTGCCAGGTTTGTCAAGTGGCAGTACTTCGAAGGTGACGTTAACAAGGGCGCTCCCTATCCACCCTGCGACGGTGTCCACGTGCGCAGCGTGTGCATTTTTGGAGCCGGTGACTTGACCTGGATGCTGCGCAAACACCACTTTTTTGCCAATAAGTTTGACATGGATGTGGACCTCTTTGCCATCCAGTGTCTGGATGAGCATCTGAGGCATAAAGCCCTGGAGATGTTAGAACGCTGACCACTGCGGGCAAGCTGAGGAGCGATAAAGATGCCCAACCTGTACCCCTCACTGCCTCCTTTGCCCTGCAGAAAGCATCAGCACTGTAAGGGGTCTTCTCTGGGGTGGGGACTGGAGACTCCCTGATTTCTGCAGAGCACAGTTGGTTAGAGACGAGATCGGTTAAGGTGACGGGGAGCCAGTGGAGGAAACAAGGCACTGGGGAGAGAGGGGCAGGGTGGCTGGAGAAGATGACCATGTGGAAATCATCCTCAGGGACTGTTAAGAAGCTCAGGGATTTAACACAAGTTTTGACTCGTGCCAAAATTATTTTGAGAATTTTAAATATGACAGTTTTCATAATCTGAATAAATTTATAGCAACAAACCATCATATGTTGCAGTTTATCACTTATATTTTATTTTACTCTAAATGATTCTTGTAAATACTTTCTGCTATGTCATTGTGGGGTGTGGTGTGTCTGTGTCATCACAGGAACTTAAAGTAGTGTTATTTAACATATATTCTATCTTATTTTTGCTTGTGACAGTGCATATATATTTTCAAAACAGAAGAATTGACAACTTCTAGCTTAGTTGATTTATATGAATCATCTTTGGATATTAAAGGATTCCAAGTATCACCTGGGTACAGTGGCATATGCCTATAGTTTAGCTGCTCAGGAGGCTGAGGCAGGAGGATTGCTTGAGCTCTGGAGACTGAGTTGCATCCCCAGTCTCCTTTTTAAAAGTTTTTCTTTTGAGACAGGATCTTGTTAAATTGCCCAGCCTGGGCTTAAACTTGCAGTCCTCCTACTTAGGTCTCCCAGAATGCTGGGATTACAGATGTGGGCTACTACACCCAGCTCAAGTTACCTTTTTTATTTTTGTTTCTACAAAGGGTAACACTCAATATTTCTTTCTGTATTCCTCCCACTTAATCTCCCAGACCTTGGTATTAAGATGTGTGAAAATTCACTTGTTTTTTTTCTTTTCTTTTTTTTTTTTTTTTTAATTCTTTAGGACCTTCTGTCACAGTCTTGGTTCTCTGATGTGATGGACAGGCAGTATTCATGCAGGAATTTAGAAAGGGGGAGGTGGGTGTGGCATGGCCGCTTCTGAGGCCCATGAGAAGTTTTTAAGACCAGCAGTTGGCAGTGTGCCCGAAAGGAACACGTGGCTCATTGGCTGTTCGGGTGTGTGACACCCATTGGGGTGCGTCCCAGTGCTGGGGGTGCCTTTGTTGGAAAGCACCGGTTCCTCGCCTCAGATCTTTATACTGTCTGCCCACCGGTTGGTGCATAGCCTGCCTGTTGTTAGTTTCCTATCAGGGAACTTAGTTTCAGAGAGGTTCTTTCCTTTTTGTATTATTCATTCTGTATGGTTCATATTCTCTGCATTTTCATTCAAAGACAAACAATTTGGCATTAGTGTAATGCTGACTCCTATCTCAAAGTAAATTTTATAGAAATGTCTTACTATTTTGCTGAATTGGTTCCGTTCAGCCAAAGATCTAATAGGAATGATGAAGCCTCGTCATTTAGCATCGACTGAACAAGAGTCAAAACTATGAAACTTTATTTTAAAAATACAGCCAGCTTAAGTAGCCCATGAGAAATTCATATTAAACAGTATTAAGACTTCAACTGAGAAAATACTTTTATTTCTCAAAATTAGAAGCAATTTCCATCTTACTGAGACGTCTTTTTAAACCTTTCCTGGCGTTTGTAAAGATGGGATGCGCGCTGTTCGGTGAGGTGGGCCAGGGGCCAGCGCTGCGCCAGTCGGAACATCTCAGCAACTACAGCAGAGGCTGGTGAGAGCGCCTCTCCACAGGCTTTTCAAACAGTGTTTTTCTTGAGTGCATGTTCAGTATTTCTCCACTTTTTCCTTTAACAGAAGAGTTTTTACCTATGAAATAGGTAAGACAGAGGTTAGACAGGAATTATTTTACCCTAAAATCAGTACATTTGGTGACATGTGCTTTGTGCCTGTGTCATAACAGCTTTCTCATTTTTTATTTTGAAAATTTGCAAGTCTATGACAAAGTTAAAGCAGTGAACACACGTCTGCACACCATCTACACACCCCAAACACACCTGGAGTCACCAGTTGCTAACCATCGTTCCCTGTTGGTTTAAGTTGTATGTAGCTTTGAACTTAGCAAAACTGAAAACTAGACATCTTTAAAATTACAAATATACAGTTACTCATCTCAAAACTGTTGTAGGCCAGGTGTGGTGGCATACATCTATAATCCCAGGACTTGGGAAGCCGAGGCAGGAGGATTGCTTTGAGTCCGAGGCCAGCCTGGGCTACAAAGTGAGTTGAAGGCCAGCGTGAACTGCATAGTGAGACCTGTCTCAAAAAAGACCAAAAAAAAACTGTTATAGGGTGACTGCATCTGGTTTACATTTAAATTGGCAGATTTTGAGGCTTATTTTTCACCATAGGTATAAAAATAGAATTTTATATCCAGTACCCCAAGCCCTACAGTAAAGCTGTGAACCTCATCTTTTTTGTAGCTGTGACACCTCTTTCTAGAATGGCACCTGTTGAAGTGGGGCTGACGTTACCCTCACCATAATCTCCATTACAGGAATTACGCAGGATCTGTTTGTTGGGACTGGAAGTACCTTATTTTTAAACTTTTAAACCTAATTTAAAACAAATGAAATTCATACTACTGGGACAAGAAATCCTTCCTAGACATGCCCTGTGTCTGTCAGTCATCAAGTACAGTTTACTGAAGGGAAATGACACAAGTACATTTTTTTCTTAGAGTGATTTGGGTAGGAAAAGGCCATATTTTATCTGGAGGGTTAACCGAACTTGACTTTTTCAGTTGCTTAGAAAAAGAATCATTTCTTATGTTAAATACAAAATAAACAATGCTATTTCATGGTACACACTGTTCCTATTGGACATAGACAGGCTGAATGTAGTTAGAAGCAGTTTTACCACCATTAAAAGAAGCCATTCAGAAACCAATGCCTTATCTGCACCAATTATTTATACCTTTTTCCTTAACTGCCAGTACTCAAAGATAGTGCTTATAAAAATAAGATCATGGAGGCACAGATGTCTGAGAGAAAGAGGGTGTGGCAAGGAAGAAACCTAACGTATTCCATTAAACAAAAAGACCAAGCCTAGGACCCTTGAAGCGTACCTTTGAGCCACCAGCCTTGCATTTTGGGACTGAAGGCCCTGCAGCCTGTGTTGTTGACACACCTGCAGTTTTGCAGACAGTCCCTCAGTGGCTGCAAAGACTAACAGATCTGTCGCTCCCTGGGTCTAAATACGAGAGGCACAGCTGCGCCAGAAGGAAACCAGCCCAAATACTGAGCGCCTTCAAAGTCTCCAGTCCACCTAGCACACACTCACCCGCTTGATCACCTCAGCGGCTTTTGGTGTAACTATACCTCTTTGCACCCTTTAGCAGTCACTCTCCCACAAGCCCCCCACATTTTTTAAAGAATTCAGATACAGAGAGAAAAATGAAAAGTCTGTAAAAACTCTGGTAACCCTGCAAGACACCCCCAGTGAGGGGAGAACACCTTCAGCAGTAGCTGGAAGATTAACACTCCTGTAGGCCACTGTCAGTCTGACTTTAAGATCCCAAGTTGCTTATATTGGTAGCAATTTTGCCTCTGACTCCTTAAAAAATATATATGGAATTGTACCTTCTTAAGTCAAATGTTAATTCAATAAATAGAAACCAAATTAAAACAATTTAATTTTATATACCAAATTAGCAGTGTTCTTAAAATATTCCCCCTCAATACTTGGGGAGTATCCTAAGAAACAAGACCAGATGTACTGTGATCTTAATTATAAGAAACAGAAGTACTGGATAGAAAAGAGAATTCAGGGGTCTGGGGATATAGCTCAGTGACATAAGCGCCTGCCTGGCAAGCGCAAGGTCATGAGTTCAGTCCCTAGTACTGCAAAAAGAAAAAAAAAAGGCCAAAAAAAGAAAAGAGAATTCAGGATTCCCCTGCAATTATAAATATTTTGAGTCTTTCCCTTCTGCTCCGTGAAAGTGTTGCTTTCTAAATATGTATTTGGATTCTTTTCCACATATAGTTTGCATTAGGGAAGCTTGTTGCCCATCTCCCCAGCCTTCGTTCGGGGGAGGGAGGGTCCCGCCACTTCTCCCTCCCTCTTTTACCCACAGGAATGCTTTAGGTTTGTACTTAGCATGTCATGTGTTTCGAGGCCCTGTGCTCCAGGTGACCCTGTAGGACACTAGTGATGCGCCTTAGGTGGAGAGAGCTTTGTGCAGCAGTAGCCGCAGAATGACCCGTTCTTTGGGCCACTGACAACCTGCTGCTTAGATGGGTTCCAGTTTTACTTCTAGTTCCTTACAGAATTCCATTTTCTTGTATGAGATACATGTTAATTTAATTGTTTGTTAGGGTCATCTGGTTCTTGGAGCAGCATGCCAGTGGAAAACAGATGTTCGCCTTCAGCAGAGGACCTGAAAATGCTCAGACTCTCCTGGAGCATCTATCTGAACATCCAACTGCGGGAGTAACTTGGATGAGCAATTGTGGTGCAGAAGAAAGAGACCTTGTTTAACAAGAATTTTGTGGGGGCTGGGGATTTAGCTCAGCGGCACAGCGCCTGCCTGGCAAGTGTAAGTTCGTAAGTTCAATTCCTGGTACTGGAAAATAACAAACAAAACAAAACAAAAACAAAAAAAAGAATTTTGTGCCTTTCATGTGAAGGCTCAATGACCTTTAAAATTTGCCAAGAAACAGATACTAATATATATTTTTAAAATAACATTTTAAAAAATTCTGCAGAACCCAGGAACCATTAAAATCTTATGGGGTATTTATAATCAACTTTCTTTGTTATTAGACTCATTAACAAATTCTGCCTGGCCCAGTTAAAACTCCCTTGTTTGGCTTCACTCAAAGGAAAGGTTTTTCTCTGGGAAAGGATCCCCTGGTCCTCCACTCAAGGAAAGTCCTTTGAAGGATGTTCCTTGAAGCCCACTGAATGAATCATGACCAGAACCGGCATTTGTAGAGCTCTTTTTCTTTCTTTTTCCCTCCCCAGTACTGGAGATGGAACCCAGTGCCTTCCCACCGAGCTACATTCCTAGCCCTATTTATTTATTTACTCATTCATTCATTTTAAGGCAGGCTCTCACTAAGTCACAGAATTGCCCAGGCTGGCCTCGAACTCCAGAGCCTCCTGCTTCAGCCCAGCTTACAGATTGCATGTTCTGGTCACTTCGCAAGTATCACTTCCTCTCACTCAGCCACCTTGGTCTACTGTTAGGCGGTTTACAAAAGGCCTGTGTTTCTGACTTGAGGGGAGTGGAGCCTTCCCCCGGAGCTCTACTACTGAGCTTTGCCCACCTGGCACCTCTGCTTTCAAATAACAGATGCAGTGAAAAAAGAATGGAAAGGAAACAACCATGAGGTTTTAAAAGCGTCTCCAGAAGAGTGTGTGGAAACTAGAGAAGACAGAGGCATTATGAACACCAACCCAGTGAGGGCTGGTGGAGGACGGGACGGTGAGAAATCCCAACACTTTTAGTGTTCAGGCTGAAGGAAAAGCAGGGGAGGGCAGAGGAGGGGCATCTGGACACCTCGGAGAAGCGGCTCCAGGAAGTGCTGTCTGTCTGAATTGTTACTGAAAGCAGAGGACAGAGAGGGCTGTGGTCTGGCATAGTGCGCAAGCGTTAGCCTCCAATCTCCCTTTCCACATATTACCCAGAGGTAGAAGGGCGTCCCCAGAAAGGTGAAGAATCACATGTGATTTTTGTTTGACTGAGCCCTGTTAGGTTGGTTTTTGTGTTGCTAAGTGAATTATGCAAACTGGTGGGATTTGCCACAGAAGAATGTGAGGGGAGGAGGAACCAGCTGGAAAGACCAGAAAGGACTGTTTTGGGCTGGGAGGTGGGTGGGCCTGCTGCCAATGGAGAAAAACTAGACGGAAAAGGGAGAGATTTACCCACTGCCTGTGTTACTGAGGTGTGGCTGACAAAACTGCACATAATTAAAGTGCACGACATGTTTTAATATACATATCCTTTGTGAAGTGATTAGCACAGTTAAGCTGTTTAACATAGTCACCACCTCATGTAGTTATTTGTGTGTGTGATGAGAACACTTAAATCTCTCGTAGCCAACTCCAAGTACGCAGTGCATTACTAACTACAGTTATGCTGTGCATTTCTTCAACAGAACTTGTAACTGAAAATGTGTACCTTTTGGCCATCCCCCATTTCTCCGACCCCGTCCAGAGTCTAGCAGCCAACTGTTTCTGTGTGTTTGAGTCTTACTTCACTAACGTCCACATATAAATGAGATCATTCAGTGGTTATATTTTGGTGCTCAGTTTATTTCTATTAGCATAATGTGCTCTAAATTCACCTATGTTTTTGTAAATGGCAAATGTTCCTCTTTTATGGCTAAATATTATTGCTTGTGCCCATACAAATTTACATTTTATATATATTTTATTTATCCATTCATGTGTAGATGAATATGTTGATTCCATATCTTGGCTACTGTAAATAGTATGCAGTGAACTTTGAAGTGTAGATATTTCTTTGAGATGATAACTTCTGTTCCTTTAAATGTCTACCCACTACCTGAAATTGCTAGATCATAAAGTAGTTCTATTTTTAGTTTGGTAAGGAACCTCCATACTGTTTTCCATGATGGCTATATCAATTTCCATTCCTGTTTTCTTTTTTTAAAATTTTTTTATAATTTTACTTTAAAGAGAAAATAAAATTTCAAAACAAGATAATGATTAACACATTGCATGTTAAGTCACTCAGAGTACAAGATATAGACATTTAATTGCCTAAACAGTATTTGCACAAACCTTTCTTTTCTCCATTCCTGTTTTCTTACTTTCTCGTTGCTGAGACACTCGCAAGTTAAAGGAGGAGAGGTTTACTTTGCCTCACAGGTTTTGGAGGTTTCAGCCCACAGCTGGCTGGCTCTAATGCAGGAAGGGCGTGCTGGACAGGTCCAGCAGAGAAAAGCTGCTCACATTCTGGTAGCCAGGAAGCAGAGAGGTTGGGGAGAGAGAGAGACACTCCTCCAGGCCACGCCCCCAGTGACCCTCCTCCTACCAGGCCCCACCTCCTAACAGTGCTCTCTGCTGTGAACTCATCATTGGATGAATCCACCAATGAATATGGCGCTCCATGATCCAATCACCTTCCAAAAGCCCCACCTTTGAATTTTTGAGAGTTTGAGCAGAATATTCTAGATCTAAACTATAACATCCAGCAATGCACAAGGGTTCCCTTTTCTGCACACCCCTCACCACTACTTAATATATGTCTGATATTAGTCATTCTAGCAGGTATGAGGTGATAATGTGGTTTGGTTTGCATTTCCTCAGTCATTAGTGGTGTTAAACCCTTTCATATATATGCTGATCATTTATATATTTTTAGAAAAATCTATTTAAGACCTTTGCCCATTCAAAAAATGATTTCCTGTTAGATTATATGAATTCATTATATACTTCGCTGTTAGTCCCTATTGAATATGTGGCTTGCAATGTTTTCTCCCATTTTGTAGGTTGGGTTGCCTTTACGTTTTGTTGACCGTATCCTTTGCCATGCAGAAACTTTTTTAGTTGGATGCAATCCCATTTGTTTATTTTTACTTTTGTTGCCTGAACTTTGGGGATCAAATTCTTATAAATTTATAATTCTTATGATTTTATAATTCATAATATATATGTTAATATACTATCATATATACTAATATATGTTCATTAATATCAGTTAGAAGAATATGTAATTATAAGAAATTAATATATGAGCATTACCAAAACCAATATCAAGGAGCTTTTCTCTTGTTCTAGAATTTTTGTGTTTTCAAGTATTATGTTTGTCTTTGATCCATTTTGAGTTGAGTTTTTGTATATGGCATAAGATAGGGGTCCACTTTCATTCTTATGCACATGGCCTATCCAGTTTTCCCAAGACTCTTTATTAAAGGATTCACTTTTCCTTGTTTTTTGCTGTTGGTTTTTTTATACCTAATTGCACTGGCCAGGACTTCCAGTACTATACTGTACTGAGCAGAAGTGGTAAGAATAGGCATCCTTATCTTGTTGCTGATCTCAGAGGAAAAGCTTTCAGCTTATTCCACTGAATATGTTAGTAGTGGATTTCTTAAGTATCACCTTTATTATGTTGAGATTCATACTTCCTGTACATAATTTGTTGAGTTGTTTTTAGCATAAAAAGTTGAAATTTGTCCAATGCTTTTTCTGCAGCTGTTGAGATTAACAGTTGATTTCTATTTTTCAGTCTCTTAATGAAGTATCTCACATTTATTGATTTGCATATGTTGAACCATCCTTGCATTTCTGGGATAAATCCTTCTTGATCATGGTGAATAATTTTTCTATTGTACTGCTGAATTCATTTTGCTAGTATTTTATTGAAGTGTTTTGAATCATTTCATTTCATCATTTTCTTTTCTTGTAGTGTCTTTGTCTGGCTTTAATGTCAGGATAACTATGACCTCCTAAAATCAGTTTGGAAATATTGTTTTCTCTTCAATTTCTTGAAAAAGTTTGAGAAGGATTGGTTTTTGATTCTTTAAATGTTTGGTAGAAGGTGCCTATGAAACTATCTGGTCCTAGACTCCTCTTTGTTGTAAGATTTTTGATTATCAGGCCTGGCATGGTGGTGCATGTCTGGCATCCCAGCACTCGGGAGGCTGAGGCAGGAGGATTGTTGCAAGTCTGAGGCCAGCCTGGGCTACAAAGCGAGTTCAAGACCAGTCTGAACTGCATAGCGAGACCCTGTCTCAAAAAGACAAAAAAAATTTTTTTTTGATTACTGTTTCACTCTCCTTACCCATTTGTAATCTGATTTTTCAGGTTTTAAGTCTTTGCATGGTTCAGTGTTGAGTATCTTTCTTGGAATTTATCAACTTCTTGTTTATCCAGTTTGCTAGGGTGTAATTATTCACAGTCGTCTCTTATGAGCCTTTGAGTTTTTGTGGCATTAGTGGTAGGGAAGTTTTAAATTTACTCTTTTCCCTTTGAAGATTCAATAATTTTTTTCTATGAAATAAACTGACAGGTAATGTAAAAAGAATGTACAGATTTTACTACATGTTAGCATGGGACTGGGAGACTCTAAGAGTGGTAAGATTGCTGAACTATACTTAGAGCTGAACAAAGGCATAGGGACTTGGGCTTCTGGGCAAAAGGGAGGTGGTGCAGCCTAGAGAAGGTTGTGCACCTGAGCAAAGCTTATCTCATAGGTGAAGGCTACCAGGTAAATCCACCTGCAGTCATCTCTTTGTGTCAGTTGTCAAATCCCCAATCTCTGCTTCCTTAGGGATAGAATTATTAGATAGAAATATCTGTGACTGGCACTGAATACATACATATATATTCTTTGTACAAAAGGACTTTTCATCAGAGCCATACCTGTGGCAGAAAAGTGTTACAGTTTCTCTGAATACAAACCAACTCTAAACATGCCAAAGAAATGTATTAGAGAGGGTGGGGATTTAGCTTAGCGGCACAGCACCTGCCTGGCAAGCACGAGGTCGTGAGTTCGATTCCTGGTACCGGAAAAAAAAAAAAAAGAAAGAAATGTATTGGAGGTTAGATATTCTATTCTTCCTCACCACTGCAATGTCTCTTCTTTTACTTCTGATTTTATGCCTTTGAAACTTTTCCTTAGCTTCACTTAAGGTTTTCTAATTTTATGTTGTAAAAGGACCAACTCTTGATTTCAGTGAGTTTTTCTATTTTTCTAGTCTCCATTTATTTCCTCTTTTCGCTAACTTTGGGCTTAGTTTGTTCCTATTCTAGTTCCTTGAGGTACAGAATTAGATTGTTCATGTGAGGTCTTTTTCCTTTTTTCCAAGTATAAAAAGTTGGATTTGTCAAATGTAAAACTTGGGATTGCAACCTGGGACACATAGAGACCAGGACAGCCTATGGTATCTCTGAAGAACCAAAGAAAACAAGCTCATTTTTCTTGGTGTAGGCACTAATTACTACAAATTTCCCAAGGAGAGATTTTTTTTTCTTTTCTTTTTCTTTTTTTTTTTTTGGTGACAGTGTCTTGCTATGTAGTTCAGGCTCATCCTGAACTCACTGTGTAGCCAGGGTTGGCCTTGAACTCACAGCAATCCTCCTACCTCAGCTTCCCATGATGGGATTACAGGCCTGAACCACCATGCCTAGCAAGGAGAAGAGATTTTAAAAGTAATTTTAACTTTCTGTTTTACCTTAGTCTTCCTGGGATGCAGAGATTCCTGGGACACTGGACGTCAGGGCCCAGGAAACTTGGATGAGTTGGTTTCTGTCCTTTTACCTATTCTAAATAATATTCAGTACTATTTCCATCAGTGTTTTGAGAGTAGAATTCACTTTGGGGGACATTAGCCTTTCAGAAACTGGCCGGTATACAGGCAAAAAGAAGGAACAGGAGTGACAAGTACACCCAGTCACACTCCGGTGATGTGCTTAGGCAGAAAGGGCTCTGCATGGACAGGGAATGTTCCTGACTGAGCAGAGACTTGAAACCAAACCTGGCATAAGGAGGGCATTCTCCTGTGGCCCTGAGAAGCCTTCACCAAAGTACCTGCAACCAGACCACCTACCTCTGGGGGGGCCTTGTGGGCAGAGCTTGCTGATGGTTAGAGATGAGGATACCTCTAGTAAAGCTGGGTCCAATTACAACATGTCAATGCATGCCCTGTGTTAGCTGTAACAGACTTTGCAGGTTTGGAAAGCACTTCTCCAGTCTACTTAGGTATTAAAGCTGAGGTTTGAGCTCACCCTTCAGCCTGCCCTCTCTCCCACAACCAGTTAACCAGCCTCTGTCCTTCACAGTGCTCCTATTCAAATGCTGCTCTCCTGTCACCGAGCCCTGTTCATCCCTCACCATCTCTCACTTGGGCTACTGCCAGTTTCTGAGCTGCCTGCTTTTGACGGCTGGCTTCCTGAGTCACCAAAACAACCTGGCCAGAAGACAAAGCAGGGTCTATTGCACCCTGCAGCAATGGAAGCTCCACGTTCAGTCCGGTAGCATTCCAGCAGGAGCAAGGCCAAGCTGAGATGTTTATAAGGTTTTGAATTCTGGAGAAGAGGAGGCTGACAATGTGAGATCTTGAATGATGATATGGTCAAATAACTTAGGAGTGGAAGACCCAGGAAAGTGAGATTTTTAAAGCAAAGTGTCTGGATAGTCTTGGAACATAAGCTGTCCTTAATACTATTAATGGGTCTTTGAGAATGTTTGTGGAGTGAAAAATTACTTGCAGATTTTAACTTCAAGGCAAGTGTTTTATAGAACAGTAAGGTGATGTTGATGAAGACAGTGCTGTGGATATAGACGGCTTTGCTTCTCAATTCCATACCTGTGATCTCACACTCTTCAAACCCAATCAACAAGGAAAACGGCAATAGTAACAACAGCAATGATAATAATAACAACAGACCTTTAGTTCTAACTATGTATATGCCAACACTGGTGTGAGCACTTTACAAATATTAGTTATTTGATCATCACCACAATCCTAGGGTATCAGCATCATTTTGCCCACATCCCACAAATGTGGAAACTGAAGCAGTTCAAACACCATCACCCTACTGTCTAAGCAGCATATTAGAAATGAAAATTTGGTAATTTCCCACTTTTGTGTTAACTGTTTCAGGGATTTCCTTTTGCCTAAAAGTTTAAAAATCCTGATTTCTTGAAATGGCACACCATGATCTGGTCTCTACCTTACCTCTCTAGTCTACATTGCACAACATGTTTATCCACTCCTGGAGTACAGGTGGTTTTCAGAACATGTGGTGCTATTTCATGTCTCCACAAATAGTGTTCAGTTGGGAGGTTTTGGCCCCTGGCATCTACTCATCATCCATTAGCTAAAAGGACAGCCGAGGAAACAGATCTTTCTTGTACTTTCTGCCTTTCACTTTGTCCCTGTTTCATATAAACTACTGGGCTCATCTTATAAGTTATAGAATTACCCAGTACTAAGGGAGAAAAAGGGAGAAACAGGAGACAAAGACAGTGCCATGGGGCTCTTTTTTTGAGCTGTGGATTGTGTTGAAACCAGGCTTCTACATTTATATGATCCAACACATTCTCTTTGATTGCTTAAGGGAGGTTTTGTTAGCTTTTTGTTGCTGTGTCAAAATACCTTAGATTTTGAACTTTTAAGGAGGAAAGGTTTATTTTGCCTCACAGTTTCAGGGGTTTTGGTCCATGCTCACTTGGCTCCTGTGGTAGTGTCTTAGTTACTTTTCTTTCTTTCTTTCTTTCTTTTTTTTTTTTTTTTTTTTTTTTTTGATACCGGGAATCAAACTCAGGACCTCACGCTTGCTAGGCAGGCGCTCTGCCACTGAGGTAAACCCCCAGTCCCTGGTTACTTTTCTTTCATTGCTGAGACAAAATATCCAATGCCCAAAATTAAGGAAAGAAAGGTTTATTTAGCTCAAAGTTTGTGGAGGTTTCAGTCCATAATCAGCTGGCTCTAAGGCAGGGTGGCGTGGCCCAGGGGCAACATTTCAAATTGGCAGAAGACAGCAAAAGCCACAAGAGCACAAAAGGTGGGGGACAAGCAAGCTTCTTTTCCTCCCTTATATTGTATCCAGGCTATCACCCCCAGGGTGGGAGTACTAATCACACCATCTCTGTGCCCTCCTCTTGCACAGGCTCTGGATGTTTACAAAATGAGGACCCTGGCCCTCTGCTGAGTCACTTAAACTTCTCAACTTCCTAAATTGACACAACAACATCCCAGAGCCTTGAGGGCATGTCTTCTACACCCTAGGATATAGACTGCTGAGTTACTTAGTTAAGCTTCTAGACTTCTCAAGTTGACACAATGTATCAACCATTACAGGTAGCATAGTACATCAGGCAGGAACTGGTAGCAGAAGAAGCCTCTTTACTTCATGGCAGCTAGAAAGCAAAAAAAAGAAGGGGCTAGGGTCCCAGTAACCCCTCAAGGCATTCCCTCAATGACCTAACTTTCTTCATGATGTCCCACCTCCTGAAAGTTCCACGCACTTTCACGCATATGGTTCCTCCCAATAGCACCATAGACTATGACCCAACCTTCAACATATGGGCATTTAGGATTCATTCCAAATCCAAATCCAAACTATGGTGCAGGCCAGCGGAGATTTTGACAGGACTTCCATCAGAAAGATCCTAATTCACATGGCACACTCTGCAAAAGAGCATTTCTTCAGATTTCATTCTAGAACACCCTCACCTTTCAGAACCCAGTTCAGAGATGACCTTTTCTATGGGGCATTTTCTATCATTGTGTGTCCCCAGCCCCACACTTATACTACTGGCATGAATAACTCTTCTGTTTTGGGATTACCCATGATATTTCCAGGCAGAATTTATCAATATCATTCACAATAGACATCTGAGCTCATTTGCTCACATGTATGTGCAGTTTGTGTATTTTCTTTAAAAACAGACTTTTTTAGACCAGCTTTCAATTCATAACAAAATTAAGTGGGAAGCACAGAACATTCCAATATCCCCGTACACCTCTACCCTTGCTCCAACCTGCACATATAGCTTCCCCTACTATCAACATCCCACACCACAGTGGTATATTTATTACCACTGATAACCCTGTGTTGACATATCATTCTTGCCCCAAATCCATAGCTTATATTAAGGTTCACTCTTGGTGAACATCCCATGAATTTGGCCAAATATGTAATGACACATATCCTCAATTTTGGTATCTGAATATAAATGCTCCTTGACTTATGCTGGAGTTATATTCCAATAAACCTATTGTAGATTGAATATGTGTCTTGGTTACTTTTTTCTAGTTGCTAGGACAAAATATCCGACATCTAAAATTAAGGAAGGAGATTTCCTGAGTAACTATTTTGTAGATAACAGTATGTAAAATGATAACCATTGATAATTTCCTACCATTTTGTCTGTAATTTGCTAAGTCCCCCCTATTATTATGTTATCCTTCTTTTACTCTTTAAAATAAAAAATAAATAAATAAATAAAATTAAGGAAGGAGAGGTTTATTTAGCTCCGTTTGTAGAAGTTTCAGTCCATAATCAGCTGGCTCTAAGCCAGGGTAGCATGGCACAAGGTAAACAGTTCAAGGTGGCAGAAGACAGCAAAAGCAGCAAGAGCACAAGCAGGGAAGAGCAAGCCTCTTTTTTACTCTTACACTACAAGCAGGCTACCAACCCCTACAGCCCATGTAGCACTTACAATCTTCATTCCCTCCTCTTACACAGGATGAAGATGTTTACAAAAACCCTGGCTCCCTGCTGAGTCTCTTAGTCCACCTTTTAAACTTCTCAAGTTGACACAATGAACAATATCCTAGGGTAGTGAGGGCGTGTCCTTTTCACCCCAGAATGTAGAACTGCTGAGTTACTTAATTAAGCTTCTAGGCTCCTCAAGTTGACACAGTGTATCAACCATAACAATATGGCATAGGCAAACATGTGTGTGGTACTCCTGACCTAATGGCACCGCAGCATAGCAACACAGTATTCTACAGAGTACCCGTTGTTCACTCATAGAATAGTCCCACCACGCGGCTGACTGTGCGCTGTGGCTCAGTCCCAGTGCCCAGAATCACAAGAGGGTATCACTAGCCCAGGAAAAGATCAACATTTAGAGTTTCTACTGAATGCATATTACTTTCATACCATGGTGAA
Organism: Chinchilla lanigera; assembly: GCF_000276665.1. Classification (NCBI taxonomy): domain Eukaryota; kingdom Metazoa; phylum Chordata; class Mammalia; order Rodentia; family Chinchillidae; genus Chinchilla; species Chinchilla lanigera. The sequence continues at coordinate 2,813,016 of NW_004955512.1, read as the reverse complement.
GTTGAGAAATCATTAAATTAACCCCCTGTAGTCTGGGATGCCTGTAGTTTCACTGCCCTAAGGCTCCCTATGCTTCACCTATTCCTCCCTTTCTCATTCCTAATTCCTGTCTTCTTACTGTCTTCATGCTTTTGCTTTTTTCAGAATTACATATAGTTGGAATCATATAGTATGTAGCCTTGGCAGTGTTGCTTTTTTCACTTAATAATATATATTTTAGTTTTCTCTCCATCTTTTTGCATTTGGAGAACTCGTTTCCTTTTAGTGCTTAATAATACACCATTGTATGGGTGTGCGAGGTGAGGGTTGTTCATTTGCTTGTTTGTTTTCTTTTCTCTCTGGTGCTGGGAATCAGACCTAGAACCTCATGCATGTGAGGGAAGTGCTCTGCCACCGAGCTATTCCCTCTACCCTTTGCTGTTTCTTTTTCCATTCACCTACTTGAAGACATCTTGGTTTGGTTTCGTCCAAGTTTTTCCAATTGTGAATAAAGCTATAAACACACATTTTGTAGGTTTCTGTGAGGACATTCATTTTTAGCTCATTTGGATGAGTACCAAGGACCCTGGTTGCTGGACTGTACAGTAAAAGTATGTTTAGTTTAGTGAGAGACTACCAAACTTTTTCCAAAGTGGAGGAATAGTTTGCATTCCCACCGGCAATGAGCCAAAGTTCCTGTTGCTCCACATCCTCCCTGGCATTCAGCAATTTCCGTGTTCTCAATTTTGTCTGTTCTCATATAGATGTACTGTGGTTTCCTTGTTGCTTTAATTTGCAAATTCTCTAATGATGTATGTAGAGCACCTTTTCATATGCTTCTCATTTATATATCATGTTTGGTCTTTACTCATTTTAAAAACCAGGTTATTTTCTTATTGTCAGGTTTTAAGGATTATTTATATATTTTAGATAACAGTACTTTATCAGATATGCATTGGGCAAATATTTTCTCCCAGTCTTTGCCTATGTTCTTTTAATAGAAAAATTCCAGGCATGGTGGTACATGCCTGTAATGCCAGCACTCCAGGAGGCTGAGACAGGAGAATCGCAAATTCAAGTCCAATCTGGGCGATTTAGCAATTTAGTGAGACACTGTCTCAAAATAAAAATTTTAAAAGGCAGGGGGATGTGGCTCTGTGTGGACACCATGGTTTCAGTTCCTAGTTTTAAAAAAAGAAGGAAGAAAATATTAAAATATTAAATTATTTACTGATATTGCTCATTGCAACAAGGATTATGTCCTCTTTAGTTTTGTATTTCCAGGTCTCCTAAAAAACATGGTATACAGGAAGTGATATTAAATTCCTGGTAAATTAATGAAGCCAGCTTTTGTTCAGCTTTGATTAAATACTCTCAAGGAACAAAAGTCGTTCCAATTTTTTCTCAAATAAAAAGCGTAATAAGAGACAGGAAAAATATAGAGTTGCTCATAACCTTCTAACGTTTAGCTAACTCAGCCTTTATTATCTCAGGGATATAAAACCGTATTGAAAACTAAGCACCACACCAAAATTAAAATGTCCTGTCACTTTGTTTTTCTGCCCATAAATATTTTGTTCAGGAAACTTGATCTTTACAAACCCAGTGTCCTTTCCTTATTGAGTAAGCGTGTGACCTAAGTAACTGGAGAGCAGGACCAAACTCACAGGAGCTGACTGAGACTGGGTCTCTGGCAGGTTGAGATTCTTTCTTACCATGTTTATGGGTCACTGCTTGCATTTTTCCCAAGCCATTTATAGAAAGCCCACCATGACGGTCAAGGCGCACCTGTCTCCTCTGACGCTGGACTCCACAGTGCCGGTCTCCACTTTGAATGAGGTGCAAACAAGGAAATGGGGACAGATCATGGAGCCAGGGGTGATGTGCATGCACAAACTAGATTTTAAAAACCATAGGCCTTCTTGGCTTAAAAAATAAACAACATACCTGTGAGAAAAGGTTTCCCCAGGAATCTTTCTTCATGACTACCACAAGGTGCACGGGCTGCAGAGAGAGCGACAAGTTTGTACAGTTAAGTCATTTGACAGTACCACATGCCTATAATACAGGATCTAAGAATGAGAAATTGCTACTGGGATCATTGCATTAATTTAACCATGTTTCCCTCAACTTGGACACCAGTGACATTTTGGATCAGATTAGTCCTTGTTTTGGGGAGTGGGAGTTTAGTCTCTGCATTATAGGACATTTGGCAACATCCTTGTCCTCTACCCACTAACTACCCTTAGCACACTCCATCCTGGATTGTGACAACCCAGGATGCCTGTAAACATGGCCCTCTGTCTCCTGGAGGGAGAAATTTGTACTTGAGAATCATCCCTGATTTATAGAAAAAATCCATTCTCATGACAGTGTCCGTCTCATACCTGGAAGAATGTCTAGGGTGTGGGAAATCATTGGCTATAAGCATTACCTTTACCCTGGTGAACCAAATATTTACAGTGTGAGGCAGGTGAAGGAATGAACCATTAGATCCTATGAACACTCCAGTGGTGAAGGAGAGAAACGATACTACTGAAAACAAAAAAAAAAAACATGTGGAAACAAGATATTTAAATTCTCCAATACTAACCTACTTCAGAATCAAATGTAGGGACTATGACCCAAAAAACGAAAAAAAAAAAAAAAAAAGCCTGGGCCCTATCTTACGTTTCACAATCTATTAGGGTAAAAGGGTAAATTAAGTATGGTTCTTGGTTTTCCTGGTGATTATGTTCTGTAAAATCACAGCAGTCCGTGAATCAGCAAATAGTAAACTATTGCCACAAGAGGAAACACAAGTTAGGTTCCCAAGAACATCTAGTCACATTTCATCAACTGAAAAGCCATTTTGCTTGTGAAACAAGCCAGTCACACTCCTTACCCTTCAACTTAACCTTTTTCCTGCATAGTACTTGATGGACATTCAAAACATTGTTTCCCAGCTTCCAGACCCAGAGAAGTTGCCTTGCCTGCAAATGTAACACTTTTCATGTCTTACTTCTTTTTAAAGCAGGTGAGCCCATTTGTCAGGTTGTTGGCCAAACGTTTTATAAACGTGTTATCATCTCATCGGTCCACAAATCTAGTTGCTCTTCCATCTTGTCCATCATGCTCTATAGATACTAATCTAGGAATTTCAGGAACAGTTTTGGAGCCAGACCAGTAATCTTTCTCTTCCTTTTTTGGGTGTGCTGGATTGTTGACTCATTATCATTGAATTCCTATCTTGAAGTCAGGCCTGGATAAAGCTTTTCTGGATTTTCTTCTCTCTGAAAGAGGCATGGCAGCCTTCCTGCGGGTGGGATCACTGGACAGCACTTCAGCACTGTGCTTAGAGCCCATCTTAAACAGTAAAAGAACCGGTGAAAACATAAAAATGCAAAAAACTTTCAAACTAAGTAGACTGTGAAAAGGATACTTGTTTACAGTAGGAAAGAGGGCCGAGCTAGACCTCAGCTAAGAATGATTCATATTGTTTTGACTCCCTGTACATTTTTCTGAGTGACCATGAAAATACTGGAAAGTGTTGATTTTTGAGGTTGCAAATAGATCTTGGGGTGTAGGCAAATTCACCAAAATGGAATCCGTGAACAATGAATACTGGGTATCTATTTTTAACAACCTTTCTAATGCATTGCAAAACAGCCAATAGCCAACTTGAGGAAACTCTGAATTGCATAATTTTGAACGTAAGATAGTGCTTCTCTTTGATATATATGACAGTGCAAAAATTAAAACATGCTTGGCAGAAACCAGCCTGAGTACACTCAGGTTACTCTTCTGCTCCACCGGAAGTTATACCCACGCCTTGGCCACTCGTATGGTTGTTACTGTGTATTGAGGTTCCTTAGAGAAATCATTTTTCTTCTTTGTTCTTTTAACCAAAGATAAATGAGAGATTTAACAGAAACTCTTTATGCATATATGGAAACATCACACTACCCACTATAAATACATATAATTATGATGTGTAAATCAAAAATAGTATTTTAAAAATTCTTTAATGAGATCAAAGTTACCAAAATTAGGTTATACCTGCTGCATTAAGGCAAAAGAGAAAGCAGAAGCAAAATAGTTGTTTTATTTTTTAAAAAAAGCCAGTGGACCCAAAGGGGGCAAAGATTATGGTATCTGATGAACGTTTTTCTCTATATTTAATTTTAAGGAGAAATTAAATGTTCTCCTTCTCTTTTTTGCCCTAATTTTGAAAGGGAGTATCAAAACTTTCCTTGACTATGACATTTCCCTCTACTTCTTTTCAGTACTACTATGATGGCTATTTTAATTATTCAGTGTCGATTATTGCGTATTGTGTCTCTTACAGAATTTAAGGATCAGGATTGTTTTTACCCTATTCAGTATCATGCCACTGATCCCTAGCTCAGGTCCTGTGTGCACTGGGTATTCCAAAAAAAGGTGGCTGAACAAGTGGTTTTTTTTTTTTTGTTTGTTTGTTTGTTTGTTTTTCTCCGGTACCGGGAACCGAACTCATGACCTTGTGCTTGCCAGGCAGGCGCCTTTGCCGCTGAGCTAAATCCCCAGCCCCCTGAACAAGTGTTTGAATGGAAAAAAAGGAAAATAAGTGAATGTCTGTTGAGCACTTCTATATGCTGAGGAAGTTGCTCTTCCACTAATTTCTCACAAACCTGATTTTCAAATTCATTTTACAGACCAGAGGACCAAGGCTGAGTGATACTTTGTAATAGCCATGTCACCCCATCAGGTGTTATCAGTTGCCAACTTACCTTCCATCTCCCCCTCTCTCTTGCTTGGTAGTACCCCACTGTTTTGAGTATATAACATCCTTATTCCCATAAACCCTCTCCAAACGTCAAAGAAAGGCAATCTGCCCTCATATTGTAAGTATAAACCCTGATTAGTTTAGGAAAATTAGGGTACATTTGCTCCCTTTATCTGTGTTTTTTTGGGAGCTGGCGTGTGACTTCGTTCTGGCCAGTGAGATGAGAGAGCAGTTCCCCTGGGTGTTGGATGTTTGGGAAAAGTATTAAACTCCTAAGAGGATATTGGAAAAGACAGACTGGCTGGATTTGATGTTTCCTGTATATGACGGCTGGAATAACTGCTGTCATCTTACAGCCCAACATAACAAAGAAGACTACACTGGAGCCCCTCAGAATAAGATTAACTCGCTGAATTATGATCCAGCTAGTTACCCTATCTTTGCCCTTGTCAGATTGAGCATTACCTTTCATATTGTTTGGGCATTTAGAGGCAGTGTTATTTTCAGATGAAGAAGGTAACAAATGCAAACTTTATCCCAGGGCTAGCTCCAAACCCTTTCCTTTCAGAACTCAACATTGTTTCAAATGAAGACTGGAATTTTTTGAGTCTGGTGATCCGTGCCTATTGTTCAAAATCTTTCAACTGTCCACCGCCCTGCATTCTTTATACCTTTCATAATAGACCTGCCCACTGCACAGGCACAATATATACGCAGTAAGCACCAAGCAATGCTGAAACACATTCTAATTTATATTTCTTCCTACCTGTTCCTAGCTTTCTCTATGGATTATAAGTTCTCTGAGGGCAGTGCCCATGCCTTGCTTTCCTGTACATCTCTATTTGTCAGATTCTCTTCACCTTGACAGAAACACAGACTGAATGACCTCAAACAGCAAATGATGAAACTTTGGTTCCTGTAACCTAACCACAAGGGTGATCTGTCTTCATGCATGGGTGGACAGAGGAGTGGCTAGTGATTGGGACACAGATGGAGCTCTGCAGCTCCAAAGGCTTTTCTGGAAATACTACGCCCTCAGGTTTCTCTGCATGGCTGGAGCACGGCATCCGGGTATTTGCAAGTCATGATAGTACAGCTGCTGTCAGACGAGAAAAGAGGTTCCTCTCCTTCGGTTTCTGCAGAAAGATCCCTAAGAACAATCCATCCTTGAGAAGTGCCCCATCTGGGTGCGAGATGCTTGCCCACTGCCAGATGGATGCTGTGGCCAGGGTCGCACGGCTGACCCCGGCTGTGTGTCTGTGTGCAGACTAGTGGGTTGGTGAGAAGGAAGACAACTGATTCCATCTGTATGGGTTCCGCTCCATGCTCCCAGCTCTGAAATGTGTGTACTAGTCAAGGTTCCCTAGAGGAACAGAATAAATAGAATATTACAAAAAATGATTTATTTGACTGGCTTATACGATGGAGGCTGGGTAGAATCCCACAGTGCCTATCTGCAGGCTGGAGAGCCAGGGAGACCTGTAGCTACACAGTGCAAGAAGCTGGAAGCTTCACAATAAGAGAGACCAGCGATACACTCCCAGCCTGAGGCTGAAGGCTGGGATCTCCTCTGAGGAGTCACTGGTGGGTCAACATCAAACTGCTGAAGAAACCAGAGTCTGCTGTCTCTGAAAAATGACAGCAGCAAAAGACACACTCACCTACGAATGGAGCTGCACTAGCTGCTTCCTCCCCCTTCCACTTTATTCCATCTAGGCTCAGCTGTCTGAGCCGCACGTCAGTTGTCTCTGGAAATACGCTCACAGGCACACAAATAAGTGTGCTTTGTCAGTTTTCCAGACGTCTCTCAACCCAACCAAGTTGACAACGAAGATTAACCATCCACAGTGCGTAAATAGCAATCACTGCTGATACCTAGAGAACCCAAGAACACAAGCTAGCTCCTCAGGGATCATGAATAAACACACACAGTGCACCCCATCAAGCTCTTTCCCAAATTCAGAACTCAGTGGAGGCACCCTGCAAAGCTCCCCAGCACCCATACTTTAGAGTTGAGGACTTTATACTCCCAAGCCTTTTACTCATGCTCCTTACCTTGCTGATTGCCAGGTAGCAAGGCCCTTTGTCTCCCACAGCACTAACTCACACGCTTCAAGCTTGTCTGCAGCAGATGGCCTCAGCTCCTTCACATGCCTCTGTCTACTTGCTTGGGATCAACAGTTCTCAATTTTGAGCCATTTAGCCCCCAACCTTTCTTTGTAGTTCTCTCAAATCTGTTAGTTCTCCAGACCGGAAAAGAGAGATAAGGCAGCAACTACTCTGGAACTTGGCTGTCCAGGGACACAGACTGACCATGACAAAGTCTCACAAACACTGATCCTGTAACGGCACCATCCTTGTGCCAAATACAGGACAGGCAATGGAGGGAAGGGCTACCTACTTCCTTCCCTTGTTTCCACAACTAGTAAACAATGTGACTAGTGGAATGTTAGAAACCTAGATGTTTCTTTGTTCAGCTTCCGCATCAACCTACATAACGATAAGAGAATTCTCAGCCAAGCATTGCTCAGAACAAGACAATTCTGACAGTAGATATTTGGAGTAATTAAGAAATTTCTGATTTGTTGATATACCTTATGCAACCATCATAAATACATTTTATAATTGGAAAATGATTAATATTAAATTTAAGTAAGTCCAGTTAGTCTGAAAGTGCTGGTTTCCCCTTCACTGAAGTGCTGTACCAGCTCTACTGTCCCTAAAAGTCTCCCTCGTGCCCTGCCCAGTCTATGATCTCCCACCTGATAGTCCCCACACTGACTGCTAGAACAAGTTTATTTTTACCTGTTCTTGAATATGTAATCCGTGTGAACTCCTGTATCTAGCTTCTTTTGCTCAACATATGCCTGTGAGATTATCCATGTTATTTCCACAGCAGCAGTTAATTAGGTTTTTGAATTCCACTGAATGAATATTGAGCGTCAGAGGTGGGATTTTACTGGAGAAAGTAGTCACTTTGTCAGGACTTTTAATTACTTGGAATGTTAATTCTTAGAAATGAAGTCTCACTGTTGATGTTAAAGGTATCAAAATAGAAGAACTGGCTAAGAATACATTAAAGAGGCTCCTTACTATTCTATGATGAGAACATAAGGATTTAGCTGTGATCTCACTTGACCCATAAGGATCCTGTGTGCCGCTCTTGGTGTGGGAAGCTTTCTCAGTGATGCCGGTAAGAAGGCTGCTGCTGCAGTGTGGCTGTCTGCTGCCGATGAACACTGAATGAGTGCACGGTATGATCAGATCTCTTAAAAGAGCTCAGAGCTAGAATTTTACCACAATAACAAGACAGTACCAATTCTTTGGTGCTAATTAATGGAATGCTTGTATAATAAACATCTGTATAGGTGGTAGAATTTGACCAGACCTCGCTATCCCTGTAATCTCACAGTGAAATTATGAGTAGCTGAATCTCATCCCCTCAAATTTCTTTGGTGTCCATTATTTTCCAGGAAAAAAAAAAGCAATGTAAGCATTGGGCATGTCCAAACTGACCTGAGTCAGTTTGCAATAAACTGTGTCCTATTCCAGGTCTCTGTGAGGACAGGGCCCCCTTCACCCTTCCATGTGTAGAATGTCCCTTCATTCTGGTCCAGGATCCTTAGTGAGATTGTCTAACTCTCATCCACCACTCAAAACCAATGTAATCGTTCCTTAAGCTATTCCTGACCTGTGGGGAATGTGGAAGGAAAGAATAGCTGTCCCTTTTGTGGGATACAAAAGTGAAAGTGAGAAATCTTATCAGCTAATATCACATACCATCCTTCCATCGGTTTAATATCTCATATAGGAGTTAAACACTTTTACTAGCAAGAAAGAATTTCCCTCAATCCAGACTCTGAACTGTTAAATAAACATATCTCACACTCCTATTGAAATATAGTTATTTAACAAAAGAAGAAAAGTCTTTCTTTTGTCCAAGTATTCCTATCTTGCAAGTTATTTAGCAGTTTTTGACTTTGCCCACTAAAAGTCAGTGGTTAAAAGAAACGTCAGCAGAGGTTTCTAAACGCCTCCAAAGGAAAGGTCATGACCGGGTTGGGAACTGCTGAGTGAATGGTCTCCCCGCGGGTTCTCACATCTCCGGGAGGCTGCGAAGACCTAAGGGCTGGGGAGGGAAGCAAGTGGTGAGGGGTCAGACTCCCATACCTGTTTCAGAACACGCCTCTCGGCCAAGGGAGCTTTTCCAGACGCAGTGGTATGTGCTGAATTCTTCAGCGGTGAAATCAGTTCCAGCAGTTTCTGATTTCCAGCCCACGTGCCCTGGTTTCCTTGACCCTTTCCCTGAAGGTGCTTAGAGAAGCCAACAGTTGACCTTCCACCTCCAGCTTCAGTGTTCTTATCTCTTTGGTGTGAGTCCAAGACTACCATTGTTATGTTTTTGTTAGGTACAATGGATCAAAATTGTCCACCAGAACTTAAAATAATGGTAAAATGAGGCTATATAATTATACACTGTATTGACAATGTTAGTAGTGGTTTGTTGGTGTGTTTCGTGTGTGTTTAAATTTTGAACTATCTGAAAATTTGTTTTTGAAGTATTTACCTTTTACTTCCGTGTGTGTGTGTGTGTGTGTGTGTGTGTGTGTGTGTATGTGTGTGTGTGTGATAAAAACAGATAGTGAGGCAAGCATGGTGGCACATGCCTTAATTCCAGTTACTCAGGAGGCTGATTCAGGAGGATTTTATTTCCAAGAAATGGGTGACTTAGAGACTATGTCTCAAAATAAAATAAAAAGAGCTCACAGTAGATCAGTAATAGAGCGCTTGCTTAGTATGCACAAGGCCCTGAATTCAAGCCCAAACAAATATCAACTCTGTGTTGGATAGCACAAAAGTGCTTCATGTATATTTTCCTAAAAGACAAAATCTTTGAGCTTTAGTGCTGGTCAGAATGGAAGCTACAACAGTGCTGACTGGGTGCTGGGGGACAGCCCTAGGCAGAAAGGCTAAGATAGGTACCTGTTGGGGTAATCCTGCAGGCATCTTCTGACCTGGCTTCTCGTGGTGGATGGGGCAGCACTGATATTTGACTGGGCATTGGGAAGGGGCTTCTGGAAGCAGCTGGGTAAACCTGGAAAGGGAGATGAGATCCACAGCTGTGCAGTTGGGTCATCCCAGCCAGTAATGTTAATGTAACGGAAGCCATGACATAACCCACAGGGTAACATTTCTTTAGGTCTTGGAGTCAACATATTTAGTAACTGTCAGGGTTGTATGCAGACATTTGTAGGGCCCTAGCAATTTCACCTGTGTGGGGTCCTCCCTCCATAAACAAATACTAAAACTTGCACTGTAGAACTGCATTGGTATAAAAATGAATACAGTCCAGGCTGAATTCATTATAATTATTTTTTCCTCCTGATTTCAAGAGGAATAAAAATGAAATCATTTTTGTTGGCTTTGGAAAGTATTATGGGCCCCAGACACTTTGCCTACCATTGCTAATGGATGTACTGTCCCTCATAACTGCTTTCCTCCAGTTTTTTTTTCCAGAAGCTTCCTACCTCTTTCCTCATTTTTGACACTTCCTGACTACTTTGTTGAGTTCTATCCAAATCTGCCTTTTCACTAAAATTGGAAGTATGCCTGCAAGTTGGCCATGTTTAATTATTTGCCCGGTATTTCAATAAAAAACACTACATGGGTTATCAAATTATTTTTTCCAATGCATTTGCTATTTTTAAAAATGCACCAACTGTACACTCAAGATGATTTTTCATAAAAGCAGGAAGCTACTGTTTTCTATGAGTATCTGTGCACCCATCTTAAAAATCTTCACTTGTTTCTCCTAAGTCCCAAACCCAGGTTGTCTGTACGGACTCCCGAACCACGAAGGAAAGGTCTGTGGCTTCTAACATTCAGAAAGCAACGCTGTCAATGAACTGAGATGCTTCACTTTCCTGCCCCGCAAGGCTCGAGCAACTCTGCATACTATTTACCCTTCCTGGGAGGCTGCTGCCAGAGAGTTGGTTCTCAGATTAAAAATAAAGCACAAACATTCTGTGAACATTCTGTGTTCAGAAAAGAATTTTTTTCCCTTTGTTTTCTCTGTTTAATTCTCTTCTCTCTCCACATTGCTGGTGTCAGCCTGGAAAACAGTTGTGGGGCTGCACTGGTTTCTTCAGGAGGAAGCAATGCCAACTGGCCCCCGTTCTCAGCCAGTCTATTTACTTTATAACTTTAGAAGAAAACCAAAGGTATATTTTTATAATCTCCTGGAAATCTCAACTATGAATCAGAAGGAAACCAGTAACTGACATAAGACAGTGGAAACTACATGGACAGTTTGGTCTGAAGATTAGTATGAATCTCCTAAGAATCTTGAAACCTATCAGTACTCTTTGTCTAGCGGCAAAGTGTTTATCAAGGATAAAAGGCCAGTCAATCCAATCCAACCCAACCCAACCCCAAAGACTCCCTCATTTGGTCTTAGCTTGTCTATCCAGTAACATCTCTAATGTGCTACTCCACGTATGTCATGCTCCAACTACCTGAAACGTTTCATTATTGCTTAAACATAAAAGTGTGCTCTCTGTGGGGGCTGGGAATGCAGCTCAGTGGTAGTGTGTTTGCCTAGCATGCACAAGGCTCTAGGTTCAATCCTCAGCATGGAAAACAAAAACAAAGCTCAGACTCTGGCCTTGTAGGAATCCAACTGAAATGTCAGCTAAATTACTGTTAAGCTATACTCAAGTCTTTGAATGGGTAACTGCCTCAGCTTTTTGGTTTCTTTATCTCTAAAATGAGGTCACAGTGGAACTACGTCATGGGATTTTTATGACGATGAGGTGTAATAAGTCATATGGATGACGCACACCATGTCTGGTCCCTAGTGAGTGCTTGGAAAGTTTTATAACGCAGATGCTGCAGAAGATGAGAGTGATTGCTGATCCCCGGAATCTCGTAAGGCCTGTTATCTGATTGCAGAAATATCACACAGGGTAGAATTGAGAAAGCGTGATCACAGTTGGAATCTATTCATAAAGCAGCGTAAACACATAAAAACTGAAAATGCACAGACCAGGGCTTCCTGGACATGAGAAAAGAAGGTAGTGAAAAAAAAATAATAATGTGAAGATGTCACATAAGAATGAATGCTAGATTGAAATAAAGGAACGTTTTGTCTCTGTAATGAGAGAGTACGTCGTGTGCTTGGGGAAAAAATTAAGAGAAATTACAGAACTTCAAGGATAAAGAAAGACTGCTGGGCTTCACAGCAGAAAATTCAAGACAAGTACAGCTATGCACCGTAGAATGACACTTCAGTCGGTGTCAGACTCTCGACACCGGTGCCCTGTGCGGTGAGAAGGAAGCTGGGAGACACCTCTGACCTAGTGAGGTCACAGCCGTGGGGAAATCCTAGCACAACACTTCACGTGTTTGTGAAGGTGCTGCTGTGAACAAAGTCACTGTGCTGCCTGTGGTAGAAAAGTATAGCACGAATAGTTACGCATATACTGCTTGAGAATGAAGATAAATGACTATGCTACAGGTTTATGTATTTACGATGTTTTAGCATGATTTCAGAGGGTGCACCTTCCACTTACGAAAGTTTACTGTAAGGCAGCATGCGGCGTTATGCCGCAGCAGCCTGACCGTCTCCTGTTTATCACATCTCCTGGTTGCATGAAGGCAGGTCCTGTTTATCTGACAGTGACTGACCTGCCCTATCTCGGCTTGTGTGAGCGCTCTGAGGTTCATGCGCGGGGACGAGCCAAAGCATGCCTTCCTCGGGCTAGACTGCTGCCACTGTACATAAAAGGAGAGCGCAGGCTGGTTTCATGCTTCTTCCCAGCTGAGCAATACAGAGAGCCAGAAGTCAGCCAAGGGAGGTTTCCTGTGTTCGCAGGGAAAAGTGACCCGGCTGTTCTACACATAAAGCAAGGAAGTAAGGACGCAGGACACACAGCGCTGGGGACACCTCTCCCGGGCTGCCTGGGCCGGAGGCTTTGCCAGTGCAAGAGGACTCAGCGCTAAAACCCGGGAGACCAGGACACACAAGGGTACTTAGCCCTCGGCCATCTATACGGTTTTTGTTAACCTTTAATTTAAAAAATTGGGAGAAAAAAGCAAGATGTGCAGACCAATCTAGCAAACAAGAGAAAAATCAAACCTAAATAATCGTAAATGCAGAAGTCTTAGTGAAATGATGGTGAACACGAAATGTATTTGTAGATAAAACTAAACTGAAGCAACTATGTTAATGATAATTCAGCGCATTTAATTTTTTAAATTTCTTTTTATGAAAGACATTGCAAAAAATATACAGAACCACTGTGCATCTTTTATTTAAGACTCTTTGGCTGTTTCTGCCTCGCTCTTTTTCTCTCTGAATGTGTATCTGTGTCATCCATGTCTTCTTTCTTCCCTCCTCCTTTGCATCCTCATTCTTATTGACTTATTGCCAAATCAGAGTAAGTCACTGACATGAAAACCTTCAACACTAAATCCACCATCGCTATCTTCTAAGAACAATGCCATTCCCTTACATAGCTGTACTCTAATAATTAAATTCAGGGGCTGGGGATTTAGCTCAGCAGCACAAGGCCTACCTGGCAAGCGCAAGGTCGTGAGTTCGATTCCTGGTACCAGAAGAAAAACAAAACAAAACAAAATAATAATAATTAAATTCAGAAAATGCTTTGTCACATATACTATCATTATATATTAGAAACTACATATTTCTGTTCCACTGATTGTCCGCTAGAAGATGCAGTCTAGTCACACACTTTGCATTTATGTGCTGTGTTGCTTTAGACTCCTTGAGGAATAATTCCTCTACCTTAGTCTTTCATGACATTTTACTTTTTTTGCTTTTGGATCTCTTAGAAACATTTTCTTTTTTAACATTGATTTTGTTGGTACACTTAAGGTATACTGTTATGCTTTGTGTCTGGATGTCCCCCCAAAGCTTCATGTAGTCATGGGCTGAGCTTCTGGAGGTTGTGATTGAGTCATGGTCCAATGTTAGGATTATGGGTGTGAATGTTACATCGGCCCTGGGGCGGATAGTTTGCATACACTGTAAGTGAGGGAAAAGAGGCTGCTTGCTACTCCCCCCTTGTGCCTTTGCTGTTTTCCATCTCCATGAACAGTTGCCCTCCGCTATGTGCCACTCTGCCTTGGAACCAACCAAGTACATATCGAAACCTCCACAAACCTTGAGCTAAATAAACCTTTCCTTCCTTAATTTTGGGCCTCAGGTATTTTGTCTCAGCAAAGATAGAAAAGTAACTAAGACATATACATAATGATCACATTCATCATAGGGAATTTGTACCTATACATGGTATATCTTCATTCTTTTTTTCCCAGTCCCCTTCCCTCTCTTTAATCCCTCTTCCCCTCTTTATTTGTAAAAGCTTTGTTTCCATTTTTTCCTTCTATTCTCTTTTTCTTTTTCCTTTCCTTCCTTTCCACCTCTCCCCTTTCCCCATTTGAACCTTTTCTTCCTGTTTCACAATATCCACTATTAGGTTAATAATATCCCTTAGTTACTGTAGACTGATCAGGTCTGCAATCTCCCAAATGCGTATATGGCAAAGGCTAAATAAAAACAGGCAAATGGAATGATTTCAGGGCTCCAGCAGGATCAAAGCCCTCTCACAGAATTCAATATTCTTTCAGGGCTAAGATCATGACCTTCTCTGGGTGGCCCGTATTTATTTAGCTGTCAAAAGAAAGGAGGGAGTACTTAAGAAGGGCGGAACCACTCAAGGACTTCTCCAGTAAGGTGTGGTGAATTGACAACTGGTGATCACCTTGTAACACCCAGCTGAACTGAACTGGCTTGGTGCTGGGTGTGAAGAGCTCCTCTGAGAGTTGTTGGCAGCAGCAGAAGAGGTAGAACTGGAAAAGAAGAGAAGCTGTTAGGAAAGCTAAAAAGAGGCTGTTGGGAGCTGGTAGAAGCTGTTGGAGGCTGTTAGAAGCTGTAAGGAGCTGTTGATTCTCTTGGAGGAGCTTGTCTTGCTGGCTTTCCTGATGAACTCAGCTTTTCCATCATGCATATGGACCATCATCCTTAGGACCTTGTTGTTGCTGAGAATGGCTTCGTTTAACTTTGGGGGAACTCTGATCCTTACTTTGAGCATCGCTTCCTGGCTCTGGAGGGGAAGATGGTATACTGCCAGTCTCCTGAAGGAGCTTGTCATGTTGGCTTTCCTGATGGGAACTTGGTTTTTCTCATCATCGGAGGAGCTTGGGATCTCATTGCTGCTGAGGATGGCTATAGTACTTACGGGGGAGCTCTGGTTCTTACTTTGAGCATTGCTTCCTGGCTCCAGTATAGATCCCTCAGCCTGCTAGCACAGAGCCTTCATCCCACTGGCACAGACTTTCTAGATTCCACCTCTGACCTTTGGGCCTTTGCAGTGCAGATCCATGAAACAGGCCTGCATGAGACATTGTCATGGGCTATAGGTCTCCAGGTGGGCTCATGGGAGGCATTGTTATGGGCTCTAGGTCTTCAGCTGGACTCATGCGGGACATTATTGTGAGATCCAGGCCCTCAGCTGAATTCTTTGTTTGTTAATGTGTGGACAGATTTCCTGCACTCTTTTCTATATGACTCTTTGGGTGACTATTATAAATAATCTTATAAAATATGGTCCTATATTATATTGTACCCTTGCAAAAACCCCAAACTATGACATAAGGTATTAAGTTAATCCACCCAGGAGTGAGATGCCCAAGGCTATAGTCTTTATCTAGTTGAGATCAGATCTAGGTGTCCTTGGCTGTGACTTTGTCTTATCCTTTGAGGCTTTCCAGCTTCATCCACCATTACAGGCCTTAGTAGGGATCAGTGACTCAGAGTTTCACTTACTATGAATCCACCGACCATCTCCAAACAAGGAGCGTAGGCCTTGAACAGACTCACAAGTAAACAAGGAAAGTCTGTTGGTTAATTTAAGTCCTGCTCAGGGCTGCTTCATAGTGGTCTTTATCAATCTATTATACATTTTGATCCCAGTTTACCCTTTTAGTTTCTCACACCAGAGAAACAATATTTGAACATGTATGTCTGATTTATTTCACTTACGAGTATGGTCTCAAGATGCATCCATTTACCTAGAAATGTCTCAAGTTTAGCCTTCTTTATGGCAGAGCAGTACTCCATTGTATAAAAAAACACATTTTTATCCATTCATCAGTTGATGGGCATTTGGGCTGTTTCCAGTACTTAGTTGTTACAAACTGTGCTGCTTTATAAACATGGGTAGCCCCTGTGTTTTATGAACCTTAACAATGTAAAACTAATAATATAAATAAGTATTGGAAAGTAGAAAGGGGAAAGAGTCAGGAGGTCATTACTATAGTAATTTATCTTTTGAAATAGGAAGTAACTTGATTCTAGAATTAAAATGAGTAGCAAAATAAAAGTCCATAATGACTCCAACTTAGTAGATTTGTATAATGTTTTTATTTTTACATAATCTTTTATATCCTAAGCATCTCCTAGGAATGAAGATACATTATCCTAAAGAAACATTTACTTTAAGTTACACTTAAATTCATTTTTATACTTTTTTTGGTGCTGTGAATCGAACTGAGGACCTTGTGCTTGCCAGGCAGGTGTTTGTTTGTGCCACTAAGCTATATCCCTGACCCTCATTTTTATACTTTAAAAAAATATTAAATTTTGATAAATTTAATATTTATTTATTAAATAAATAAATTTTGGGCCCAGTACAAAAAAATTATGATCTTTCACCTAAAAGTAGCACTGACAGTACATTATTCTTTTGCTTATCTCACCATGGAAATTTTGAGGATAGCAATTACTAAATAATGAGATTTCTATTTTCTAGAATTTGGGCAGAAGGAGATAAAATTCTTTGTATGTCTTTCCAGCATGTTTCAGTTTAAAAAATACTGTGATACTGTGGTGTAACTGATTGGAACAGCATGTGCTTACCATGTCTGAGGCCTGGGGATCTATCTCTAGCACTGTAAAATAAAATAGCAGATCTTGCAGTGCATGCTTGTAATTCCAGCGTTTGTGAGGCTGAGGCAGGAGGATCTCAGTGAGTTTGAGGCTGGTCTGGATTACATAGTGAGTTCAAAGCCAGCCTGGACTACATAGCAAAACCCTGTGTCAAAAAACCAAAAATAAATAAATAACAAAGTAGAATAAATAAAATTAAAGTTACTGTGCTGGTTAATTTTATATACAAGTCAACTCATCTAGGTTATAGTACATACAGTGTCAAACACTATTCTAGATGTTTCTGTGAGTGAACATTTTTAATTAGATTAGCATTTAAATCAGTAGACTATAATTACTCTGTAAGATGTTTGTGGGTCTCAACCAGTCAGTTAAAAGTCTTAATAGAAAGAGAAGGGTTTCTCCCCAAAAGAAGGAATTCTACCTAACAGACTGTTTTTAATTTTTTGTTTGTGTTTTGAGACAAGGTCTCACCATGTAGTCCAGGCTGGCCTCAAGCTTATGGCAATCCTTCTGTCTCAGCCTCCCAAGTGCTGGGACGTAAGCATGCACCACGATGTCCAGTTGTTTCTACACTCAAACTGCAGTTTTCACTGGGTTTCTAGCTTGCTGAATGACCTCGCAGATTTTGGTCTTGCCAGCTTCCACAATATTTGGTGTGTGCATACACATATGGGTATGCATATGTACACACACACACACACACACACACACACACACACACAGAGTTCTGTTTCTCTGCTGAGCACCGGCTAGTGTAAGTGCTTAACACACATGTATAATTGATATAAAAACAATATCATTATTCCACTTTATAAAGAAGTTAAAACTTCTATATGAGAAAAGAGGTCCACAGAAATTGAGAACAGTGCAAGTGGATTTCCTACACCTCCGCACAGCTGGTGACAGTGGCTCTGAGACTCAAACCACGTGGGCCTGGCTCAAGGACTCGCCCTCCTTGCTCCTGAGTGACAATGGCGCCTGTCTACCAAATCAGGGGGCAGTGGGGCACATGTATTACAAATGGAAAAAATCAAAGTATGAGCCAATATGAATATCACTTCTACTATATAAATATAAAAATATGCTCTTTATGTATAAATAGACAGATATGAAAATGCACATGTGTGTGTGTGTGACAGTCTGGGGCCCAAAAAAGGCTTTGGACCAGCAGTCGTTCTCTGTATCTGTCTCTGTCTCTGTCTCTCGCTCCCTCTTTCTCTCCCTCTCCTAATCCACTGGTTCAACGCTCCTATCCCAATGGCTTCCTCCTTCCCATTGGCCCTGTGTGGTTGGCTGCCCGCATCCCTCTGGTATCTATGGGTGACACAATGCTCCATAATTCATGGGTTTCTCTGCGTTGCCTTCCATGTGTCCCGTGACCCACACGCCCAACCCTAACTTCTGTTCTGGTGCAGGCTGCTCTAGAGAGGAGGTCTCTTGGTGGGAATAAGCTATGCGGGTCAGTCAGGAGAGACAAGGGCATCTGCCCATGTAAACAAGCTTCCTGTAAGAAGGAGTCCTGGTTACAGGTCTGATACTTACGCATTAGGCCATCTGCCAAGGTAAAAAGTGTTCTGTGAAAAACACAATGCAAACATCTATGACCACCTCTCCTGGAGTCCCATCTGGGCAGGCCCAGAGTTCATAACTGTTTCCCACAGAGACTTCAAGATGAAATCAGAGGAAAGCACAACACCTTCTCTAATGAGGAGAAGCCTGAATGAACTATAGGTCTGCTATGGAAGAGAAGAATAATAGAGGTTAGAACACTTCCAAACGTTTTCCCCTGCTTTCTGTGAAATCTTTCAAACTATACTTTCAAACTCTGGTTGTTGAAAACATGTTACTTTGCCCAGGTTGAAGGGTGCTAGATTTTGTGAAATCATAACCTTGTATTATTGTCAATTTCAGAGGTAAAACAAAAACTATTATTTCTCTTTCAGAAATATTTGTTTTATGGTTTGTGTCTGGATGTCCCCCAAAGCCTCATGCAGGCATGGGGCAGGCTGCTATAATTGATGATTGATTCATGGTCCAATGCTGGGATTATCGGTGTAAGTGCTACACCTGCCCTGGGCAGGTAGCTTGCATACAGTGTAAGGGAGGGAAAGAGGCTGCTTGCTGCCACTCCTCCCTTTTTGCTCTTGTTACTTTTGCTGTGTTCTGCCACCATGAATGGTTGCCCTCTGCCATGTGCCACCCTGCCTTGGAGCCAGCCGAGTATAGACTGAAACCTCCACAGACTGTGATCTAAATAAACCTTTCCTTCCTTAATTCTGGGCGTCAGGTATTTTGTATCAGCAGCAAGAAAAAAGTAACTGAGACAATGTGATAGAAATAGGGATATTAACAGTAACTGCGAGGCTTATAAAAAGGAATGAATTCTGTACCTCAGATGGATATTAATGGGCAATTAATCTAAACAGAGAATGTGTATACTTATCAGAGCCCTACCACCATAGGACATTATTTAAAAACTAAAATACTATACTGGGCTCCTGCTAATGGGTTGTGTAAGCCATAGCCAAAGGTTATGAACATAGTTGAGAATTCTGTTCTGTATACTGCTCCTTGGCACTTGCCCAATTACACCAAGTTCTTAAATCTCCAAAGAGATTTACAGTGTTAGTATTAGCAACTTAAAATTCACAATTTTGATTCAAGAATCCCTTCTAAACATCAGGAGACAGTTCACAGACCTTAGAAACAGAAACTGTGTTGTAAAAAGCTCACAAACAAACATAGATGTAAAGGCATCAATGTGCTCCATTCAGAGAACATGGAGCGGCCCTGTGTGCTGTCCTGCTTGTGGTCTCCTTCGTGTAAAGGTATCTGGAGGGATCTGCAGGAGAGTTTCACCCAGAAAACTTGCAGGCTGGATTTGACCAGACAATTCCCCGGGTGCACACACTCTCAATTCTGTTTCTAATTTCGTCAAAAGTTTCTGCAACAAATGCTCCTTTTTCCTTGCTTGTTTTCTTTACTGGAAAATTCACAGAACTCTCACAAATACCTCCTTGACTTGTATAGATGCAGAAAAACCTTTCCCCTGTGGTCTTTGCATCACACCTGGTTATTAGTAGCTCGTTACCTTTTTTTTTGGCTGAGGATCAAGTTTCTCGTTTGGTGGATAGAAAGGCATGTTTGTCTCACATCTATACTACAGACTGTTTAAAGAGGCGGAGGGTAGGGTCGGGGTAAAAACCCAAGACAAAACAGCTAACTGTAGGGTCTGTTTTTAAACTTGAAATAAAAGTTCCCCTTTCCTACTTCCAGATTTATATCTATGACAGCTAAATTTTGGAACCTACACGTAAACATTTACTTAAATATAAGATCATACTGTACTTTAGCAGAAACTGGGAAATTTCATCTTTGATGAGCACAGATGCTGACTAAGCTTTTGCTGGATTTTGCAGTAAATCTAAGACATTTATCACCTCACACATCCTAGCACACTGCAAGAAAATATCGTAAGGCATGCAGTGCTCTCTCCTAGATCATTCTGTGTGCTTGAGGCAGTTGAATATATTTGCATCACCCTAGTTACATTTTGGAATCTTTTCTCCTCAGACAATCCGAACACTCTCTGGAACTTCCTTTGCCCCACTGATGGTTCTGTACCCTGTTGGGAGGTTTGAAATTGAGTGTACCTTGGCTCAGGCTTTAGAGAACTGTTCTAGTTCTTTTTCAGTAAGTGCCCAGGCCTTTAAAATCTCAGGGTCACTATCTCCAAGTCTGGAATACTGTCGGTTGTCAGTGTTAATGACATTTTTGAAGAATTTGACGTAACTCGGGGAGGAACTTAAGGAGTAGACAAAGGAAGGACATAAAAGTAGTAACAATGGCTGAAATTTATTTCTTGCTTACTGCAGTACCATACACGCTTTACAGGTATTACTCCATTTTTATCATTACCTGTAAGGTAAGTATTACTTTTCCTTTAACCATTTTAGAGGTTACATATTTTGACAAACATCACCACAAATATAATCTTAATCTTCAGTTACTTGAAAGGAGAGGCATTTTGTCGTTCTTCACCACATCTTTGAAATTTAGAACAATGGTTGGCACACAGTAGGTCCTTACTGAATAAATATTGAAAGAATGAATGCAAGAAAGAATGTATTAATCAAAGTGAAAAGGCTAGGATGAAAATGTGGACTTTTGCAGACCATTAAGTCTGTTCCATCTTTCTCTTTTTTCTCTACCTCGTTTCCGGGAATCCTTCATGGGGCAGGAAGGGGCTGTCTTTCTGGGAGGGTTTCAGGGCTGAATGCTCTCATTGGCTCTTCTCATTATGGGCGTGGCTGGAGAGGCCAATAGGCAGCATCTTGCACCTGTTAACTCTCACCTTCGATTTTGTCTAAGCCAGGGCATCTTCCAGGTATTTCTTTCTGAAAGCTTTGCCTTTTTGCCATATTTGAATCTTCTAAGACAAGGGGAAAGAGTAAACCAAGCTTTGCAACAGAGGGAGCAAGTTGATAATGAGAATGCCTAGAAAACATGAAAACTCGGCCCCACACCTAGGAAGCTCTCAAGAGGACAATGCAGGCTTTTGAAAGGACAACACAGACCTCTTACCTTGCTGAGGACTGGGACTGGGAAAAGAGAGCCAAATCACACAGTACAAATTAGTAGGTTAACATTCAGAGGAGGTGAATCATTCTTTTTTCAAAATAGATCAAGATCCAACTGGGCAGAAGTAATAATAACAACAGCAACAACAATAATCTTTGTGACTAAAAGAGACAGTATTATTTGTGTTGCTGGTGCTCGGCTGTGGAAGAAGGGAAGGGTTCACGATTTTTATTTGTGTTCCCACCCATCCAAGCCATTTGTTCAGAATTCCATAGAGCAGAATGTGGAGATTTCTGAGAATTGGCTAAGCTTCCTATCTAAGGCAAAAGAAAAAGGTGAAGGAGAATATGAATATGCAGCAGGGAAGAGAAAGTACTGGGGTTTTCCGGTACTTTCTGGAGGCTTGGCATTGTGTGGAGGGAGAAATGAAGCCCTGTGTGTAAACTGTGAGGGAAGCGAGAGGCGGCGTGTTAGAGCAGAAGGCAACAAGGCTGGTGCTGGCCAGGAGATGCTGCTGTGTTTCTACTCTTCTACCCAGCGCAGTACTGGTTCTGTGGTTTTCCTAAGTCTTCAGCATCTCTGGGCAGAGCACATAGCTGCCAGCTGGGTGCTCCAAAAAAACAATATAGAAAGTGCCCTCAAAATATCATTGTCACCCATGTGGCTCTTACTGAGAATGCATGATCATCACTTCCTATTTTAAAGAGCTATTATTGCTAAATATATGCTCTGGTTGGTTGCTTCCTTGCTGCTGAAACAGTGTATGTGATATCAAGAAGTATCTGAGCAAGATCATAAACTGCACAATTCAAGAATTCTTACTTAGGAATTAACCAAGGAAGTGAAAAGCCTCTACAACAAAAACTACAGTACTCTGACAGAAAAGACCAAAGAGTACATCAGAAAATGAAAAGGTACCCCCTACTCCTGGATAGGCAGAACCAGTATAGTCAAAATGGCTCTGCATCTAAAACTGGTATACAAATTTAATACAATCCTAATCAAAATAGAATAGCATTCCCCACAGAAATAGAAAAAATGGAGTTGGATGTGGTGGTACATACCTGTAATTTCACCACTCAGGAGGCTGAGGTAGGAGGATTGTTGTGAGTTCGAGGCCAGTCTGGGCTACAAAGTGAGTTCAAGACCAGCCTGAACTACATAGTGAGACCCTGTTTCAAAAAGACCAAAAAAAAAAGAAAGAAAAAGAAATAGAAAAAATGATCTTAAAGTTCATATGTAACCAGAGGAACCCACAACAGCAAAAGTAATCTCAGGCAACAAGAATGAAGCATCACAATCCTGAATTTCAAATTATATTACAAAGCTACAGTGATAAAAACAGCATGGTACTGGCACAAAAACACAGGGATCAATTGAACAGAATGGAGGCTGCAGAAACAATGCTAGGCACATCCAATCCCTCTGACAGAGGGGCCAAAAACATACTCGAGAGGAAGGATAGCTTCTTTAGCAAACAATACTGGGGAAACTGGCTATATATACA
>NW_004955512.1:2788128-2789732 GCF_000276665.1 Chinchilla lanigera | reverse complement strand
TACACCTGTACTTTCAGCACTCAGGAGGCTCAGGCAGGGTGATCACCATGAGTTTGAGGCCAGCGTGGGCTTGCATAATGCAAGCGAAAAATTGTAAGCATATATCCAGTGATAATGCGGGATGTTAAGAAACCCAAGAGACTAACAGGCAAAACAGGATTTATTTAGGTGCACACCGGCTCAGCAGCCTGTGTCCAAAGGCGGAGCTCCCAAAAGAAAGGGCTCTATTTTTATACTATTGGTCGAAGGGGTTGGTCTATCTAGTGGCATGAAACTTGTGGGTGGGCAAGTGAGTTTATAGAAGCAAGACAAAGGCAGTTAATCAAGCAGTGACAGTTTTGTAACTTAGCAATGGCCATAGGGAAGGGAAGGGAAGTCTAAGGGAGACCTGCCTAAGGTTGGGAAAGCTTGTTTTCCTTTTTAAGTTTTGCTTTAGTAAAGAAAAACAGCTACATTCATTGAAGATCATTAGATGTGCTCAGGGCAGGTCTGTGCCAACAGAAACAAAAAGGTGGCACAAAGGGAAAAGCGGTGTTAGGCCAACAGGAAAGTAAAAAGCACGTAGATAAATCAGGCTTTCGGAATTTAAAAGAAGTGCATGCCACCCAAGTGTCTCTCTTGGATCTCTAAGTAAGATGGACAGGAAGGATTGACAGGGTGCCGAGTCATCTCAGGGGCTTTCATCACCATGCCTGTCCCAGAACCCACTCTGATTAAATTATATACGTGAGAGGCAGTCCATCTGTACGAACCTTAAATGAAGTTCCAGTGGGGTAAACGTTGCTGAAGGTCAGGCTGGGAGATCTAAGCATCATGTATTCTGGCCTGGAGCTTTAGAGATTTCCTGGGTCTTTGTTATTTTTAATTCTACTTGTCTTAAAACAATGGACAGAGGAATGGCCCTGGGGTGTTGCCCAAATTCAGGTGAGTGGAGGGGGAGTGGTCTTCCAGCCCCAATTGTTTTTTGGTTTTTTTGGAGGGCTTCTTTTTTTTTGGTGGGGGTTGGTTTTTTTTCCTGGTACTGAGAATCGAACTCACGACCTCACACTTGCCAGGCAGGCGCTGTGCCACTGAGCTAAATCCCCAGCCTTGGCTTCTTGAGACAGAGTCTAGCTCTGCAGTTCATGCCTGCTGTGAGCTCACTTTGTAGCTCAGGCTGGTCTTGAACTTGAAACAATCCTTCTTCCTCAGCCTCCGTAGTGCTAGGATTATAGGTGTGCGCCACCATGCAGCACAGCCCCAACTGTACAACAAGTTCCCAATTTACAAATGTTTGCATTGTGAACTTTCACAGATATGAACAGACCTTGCATTATGAGCATTTGTAGATGTGAGCAAATCATGGAAGTAGCTCGTGTGTCTCTGGACACTGTCACAGTTGTGCTGTGTGTGTTTACATACAGTGCAATAGTGTACAGTAGTACAGTGCTCAACCAAAGCCCAGGATGTCTGGAAAGCAGAGGACAAGCAGTGGTGATGTGGAGCGATCTGCTAGGAAGCACAAAGCAATAACCATGGAAACAAAAATGCAAATAATTGAGAGATTGGACTGAGAAAAAAAGATAGTAGATGTCGCTTGTTCTTTTTTTTTTTTTTTTTTTTTT
>NW_004955512.1:2785922-2787137 GCF_000276665.1 Chinchilla lanigera | reverse complement strand
TATACTATATGACTCTATTTACATAACATTCTGAAAATATAAAAATTATAGAGATGAAAAGCAGACTGGTGGTTGTTAGCAGCTGACAACCTTTCTATAAAAACTGATTATAAAGAGGTAGCATAAAGGAGACCTTTGTGGTCCTGAAATAGTTCTGTATCTTGATTGCAATGGTGGTTACAAAAATAGACACATGTGGTGAAATGGCACAGGCATTATAATAATGTCATATT
The DNA here is from genome assembly GCF_000276665.1 of Chinchilla lanigera. NCBI lineage: Eukaryota > Metazoa > Chordata > Mammalia > Rodentia > Chinchillidae > Chinchilla > Chinchilla lanigera. Next base: position 2,786,904 of record NW_004955512.1, on the reverse strand, counting down.
CCTGGTTTTGATATCACACTATAATCATGTCCCATGTAACCATGGGGAGAAACTAGTTGATAGATACCTGAGACCTCTATGTACTATATTTGCAACTTCTGGGGAATCTATAATTTCAAACTTTAAAAGTATAATTTTTTAAAATGACCTTAGCTTGGCTTAAACTACAAACAGGCAAAACTTAGATTGAGTTGTTTCTGGTGAATTTGTTATGTTAAAAACCAAACAACCTCAGCCATTCACAAGCAACTAACTAACGCATGATTAGGTGGAACAATCCAACAAGGTAAATTTTTAAAATGACAATTTTTAATTGCAAATATATATTATATAGATATATAATATCTATGTATAGTCTTTTTCAGACAGGGTCTCACTATGCAGTTCAGGCTAGTCTTGAACTCACTTTGTAGTTTAAGAACTCACAACGGGCTGGGGATATAGCTCAGTGGCATAAGTACCTGCCTGGCAAGTACAAGGTCATGAGTTCGATCCTTGGTACCACAAAAAAAAAGAAAAAAAAAAAAGAACTCACAATGACTGACCTTGAACTCACAACGATCTTCCTGCCTCAGCCTCCCAAGTGCTGGGATTATAGGCATGCAGCAACCAAATATTTTTTTTCTTCTACATTTACCCCACAACTTCTTGTCTCTGATGATTCGTCATTGAAATACTAAACTTCTTTTGGTCCTATGCTCCCTAGTTCATGGATTGTTTCTTACTCTGAAATTTTGTTGTACGTCAGTGTACTTCTTCACAGTTGGGCATTAGAAATGGGATTTGAAGGAAACCCCAACCATGACTCCATGGTTCTACCATGCAGTAGAAACCTAACTGAGCACCGGCACCTGCTTTGCCATGTGCTGTCTGTGTTCCTGCTGCATCTGGAGATCGCGGGTAAGTTCTCAGTTTCAAGCTATGTGAGTTGCATCCTTCACGTTCCAATTTATTTGATTTTTTTTTTTTTTTTTTTTTTTTT
>NW_004955512.1:2782461-2784988 GCF_000276665.1 Chinchilla lanigera | reverse complement strand
AAACAAACAAACAAACAAACCATCAATAGATGAATGGATAAAGAAAATGTAGGGTTCCCATAAAGAAGGATAATCTTGAGTCATTTGTAGGAAAATGGATGTACCTCAAGAACATAGTGTTAAGTGAAATATATCAGCAATACAAGCTTAACTTGTTAGAGCATGGTTTCTCCTATATGAGAAGCCCAAATTATAAATAAAGAGCAAAATAAAAGATAAACAGGAAAGAGGGAGAGAGCACTTTCTCAGATAGGAAGGGGACCAAGAGATGAGGGGAAAGGAGATGGATGGAGGGAGAGGGAGGAAAGGGGAAAGGAGTTGAAAAGAGGAATTAAGATGTGTTACACCCATGTACTGACTTCACCCAAGGAATGCAAACATTATGTACTGCAGACCTGTACTGATAAAGGGAATAAAACTGGATCTCAAACAACCCAGAAATATTTGTAACAACTAAATTTAACTGATAGTGCACACAGCTCGGAGCTAGTTTGAAACCCTATGGCAGTAATGGCCAACCTTGTAGAGATTTCAATGGTAACAGCTCACAGGGGCAGGGTGTTGTAGGTTTACTGTCCTAAGGCAGCAAAGGATAACTATAGACTAGATGTTTCCTCTCTTTCTCACTTAAAATTTAGTCCACACTGTCAATAAGTTTGACTATTGATAATAGGTACATATGCTCTAACTTCCTTTCTGGAGAAAACTTAACATCCTTCCTCTGCGCCTTTGAGAGATATAAATCTTCACTTTACTTGTTTATTTATTTATATTGGGGATGGAATCTAGGGCCTTCTACATGCTAAACATTCATTGTACCACTAAACTGTGGCCCCAGTCCTACCTAGTTCTTTGAAACACAGGCCTCTGGGGCTGGGGATATAACACCCAGGGGCAGTAGCACAGGGAGCAAAGTGGAGCCTGGGAAATCCCTCCCCTCCACACATTTGAGTTTGGGCAACACCCAGGACCAGTCCTCCCTCCATTATTCATAAGAAAGGTGGAAAATGAAATAACAAAGACTCAGGAAATCTCTGAAGCTCTAGACAAGAGTGCATGTGTGTCAGGTCTCCTCATACGATCTCCAGTAACCTTTTCCCCAGGCTAATGTTACTAAAGGTTCATAAATATGGACTGCATCTCATCCATGTAAAGTAATCAGAGTGGATTCTGGGACACACATACTCCTTGAAATCCTCTGAGACGACTCAGCCCTCTGTCAATCATTCCTGTCAATCTTTCCCAAGAGACCCAGTGAGAGGCAGCTAGGCTGGGGAGCATGTCCTTTAAATGCCCACAGCCTGATTTACATGCATGCTATGTGCTTTTTGCTTTCCTGTTGTCCTAGCACCAATTTTGTTTGAACCACATTTTTTGTCAGTACAGACCTGCCCTGAGCACATCTTCCCACGACTTTAAATAAACGTAGCTGCATTTCCTTCACCACTGGATGCACCCCTTGCAATGTTTTGCTCATTGTTCACAGAGCCTGGAATCTATTTGTGGGATCATCTGCACAGGATCGGTGGAACATTTGTCTAGCCCCAGTTTTGATTCCTAGCACTACAATGAAATAAAATAAAACAAAACACAAACTTCAGAGAAATGATTCATCCAAGGGGATAAAAAGGAAATTTTTGGAAATAAACTGGCAGATGAAAAAATCTTAGAAGTTTTTTCCACAAACATTAATAAAAGGCTTTAGCCATATGAATGGGTAACTTTAACTGCCAAGAGCACAACTTGGATCCAACTAGTGAGCTTTATATTATTGTACCAGACACACAGCTAAAATTTTAGAACACAAACCATGAATATCTGTTTACACATTTCTGTATGTCTACATTTGTCATAGTTTGAGGTTATTTTGCAAGGGGAAACAATATGATACAGGACACATATTTTATAAGATTACTTATAATAGTCATCCAAAGAATGATATACCAAAGAGTTCAGGAAATCTGTCCACACACTATAGACCAGGAATCCAGCTGAGGGCCTGGATCCCCCAATAACGTCCTGCATGAGTCCACTGACTAGCTAGAGCCCATAGCAATGCCTCCCACGAATTCACCTGGAGGCCCAGAGCCCGCAACAATGTCTCATGCAGGCCTGTTTCATGGATCTGCCCTGGAAAGGCCCAAAGGTCAGTGGTAGAATCTAGAAAGTCTGTGCTGGCAGGATGGAAGATCTGTGCTAGCAGGCTAAGGGATCTACATTGGAGCCAGGAAGCAACACAGAAGGTAAGAACTAGAGCTCCCCTGAAAGGTACCACAGCCATCCTCAGCAACAGTGAGATCCCGAGCTCCTCTGATGATCAAGACAGCTGAGTTCCCATCAGGAAAGCCAACACAGCAAGTTTCTCTAGGAGACTGGCAGTGCACCATCTTCCCCTCTGGAGCCAGAAAGCGATGCTCAGAGTGAGGGCTAGAGCTCCCCCAAAGTGAAGTGAAGCCAACAAGGTCCCAAGTTCCTCGGAGGATGAAAACAGCCAAGTTCATCAGGAAAGTCGGCATGACAAGCTCCT
>NW_004955512.1:2762658-2782161 GCF_000276665.1 Chinchilla lanigera | reverse complement strand
GACTGAGGCCGAGAAGTGGAGGGAGGGAGAGTGAGAGGGAAGGGGAATAAAAAGAACTGAGACACGTTAAGCACATGCACCTACTTCCGAAGATGAATGTAAACATTATACACGGCAAATATGTGCTGATAAAAATAAATAAAAACAAAACCCCAAATCTGGGGCTGGGAATTTAGCTCACTGGCAAAAGCGCCTGCCTGGCAAGTGCAAGGTCGTGAGTTCGGTTCCTGGTACCGGAGAAACACCCGCCCCCCCAAAAAAAACCCAAATCTATTAACAACAAATAACTTGAGATGAAAGCTACTTTTGCTTAATGTTTGAAGAAATTTGTCTAAAAATTGTCCAAAATCTTTTTGATAACTTGAAACTTTATATGAAGTGAAAGACATTCATTAAATATTTAGATCATTTCCAAATCAGTTAAACTACTAAAACTTAATTCCTGAACACAATTTTTTTTTTCTGAATACAAATTTAAGCTTATGGAATTTAGCCTTTTTATTCAAGAGGAATTAGACATAATTAAGCTCATCAGTAGCATGTCTGTGCTACGAGGAAGTGTACCTTATAAAAACTATAAAATGAGGTCCTTCCTAATTTTTAATAGATATTAAGGCCAATATGGGTGGAAAATTATAATATTATATCAAGTAAGCATAACTTCTCTCTTTTCATAAGAAAAGAAAATGAAATATTATATATGCATTATTATATATATTTTAATTTAATTTAAACAGAATAAAGGGAAATAAGTGTACCCAAAATTTTACAAAGAAAATAGGATGTGTTTCTAGTAAGGAAAAGTATACAAGGTACATATTTTTGTTAATGAAAAAAGAATAATTTTGTCTTAAAGCAAAAGGACTAATTGTTCCAAATTTTTTTGTTTGTTTGTTTGTTTTGTTTTTCTTCTGGTACCAGGAATTGAACTCACAACCTTGCGCTTGCCAGGCAGGCGCTTTGCCACTGAGCTAAATCTTCAGCCCCCTGTTCCAAATTTTTAAAAAAGAATAAAATGAGTAAGACAAAAACTGAACAGATACAGATAGTTGTAGAAGGTTAGCAAAAAAAGGAATTTTATGTGCAATCGAACTACCCAGAAAGATTAAATAGATTTTCTTTAGAAGATTAAAAAATAAGCTCACATCAGACTTGAATTTTTTGTCTGAGGAAGGGCAGAGTTGGGGCTGGGGATGTAGCTCAGCAGGAGCGCACTTGCCTAGCATGGTCTAGGATCAACACCCCACGCAACCACCACCACCAAAACAGAGACAGTTCTCTTGAGAGCTGATCTGTCCTTGATTTTGAAAGTTTATTTCCTTCATTTTTTAAGTAATCAGCATACAAAGCAAAGATTTTGTGTTTTGTCAGGATAGTTATTTATGCTTCACGTTGTCTTTCATCAGGTCTTTTGTTCATCTTCACCATTAAAAAAGCTCCCCCACTCTTTACTATGTGAGTTTGTCTTTTTGCTTTTCTAGTCTTTTGTCACTTTGGTATTATTTCAAGTGACCTATGATCCTATTCAAGTGTTTTTCCCTTTTGATATTTTGACAACTTTCCAAAATCATTCCAAATTATGTCATTTTGATCTCCAACTAATTCTGAGAGTTTCCAGAAGGTTCCTGGAATATCTCAAGATAATTTATTTTCTTTCCTTATGAAAAGAGAAGTTATACTTAAGTTGCATGGGAAGTGCAGTAAAGTAATAAGTGATATTAAACTTTCTTTTAGATTATATTTGTTATTGGCATGAGTATTCTAGACATAGCATAAAATTCTTAGAAAGATGATATATCATGGTATAATATTGCCAGTATAAATCTAATTATTATCTTAAAATGCTGTCATAAAATTCCATCATAAATTTCTTTCTTGAAAGCTTTAGAAAGCAGCTATGATACAAAATTGCAAGATATTAATTTTTTAAAAAATGGTCGACAAGTAGAGATTTCTGACAACTCTAACATCATGCTATTGAGCTGCTTAAGGCCCTTTAAAACTCAGTGGATTCATATAATTGCAAACCAAATATTAAGCAAGGTAAGATATTATATGGAACTGAATTAACTAAAGGTGACTAATTTTACGTTTTTAATTTTTGTTTGAAATACTGCTTGTTCTTTGATGTCTTATTTTTCAGATTTAAGGAACATCTTGTTCTCTCCTTCCTTAAGCTGTCTATAACTCAGAGCAACTTGATAAAATATACTTTTGCCAACAACAATGGAATATTTCTTTTTTCTCCCTAGTTGGTCACTCCAGAATTTGGAAACTCCTATTAGGTATTCACCTTCTGGTTGTTTGCATAGGCTCAGTAGGTCTCTGTCTTTGTTATAGGCCATTGAGCAAATCCTTGGCTTAGCTTCTTGTCCTAGACAGGTTCTTAAATGTCTGACGTGGTATTTCTTATTGTTACAGTTTTTTTTTTTAGCAAAACAGGTTTGGACAATACAAAGCAAATAAAGCAGATTAGATATTACCAAAAACTTGGATTAAAATTTCGTATTTTAAAATATACATAGAATTACTATTCTTGTTACACCTATGTAAATGATTGGACAAGTTTAAGGAAACTAAAGGTATTTTTCAAAAACATGAACTGTGATTTTTTTTTGCAAAAATGGGAAGGACTATAGAAAAGATTGTTTCTAAACAGAAATTTAAGGCCAGGAGCATGCCTGTAATTCTAGCACTTAGGAGGTGGAGGCAGGAAGATCATCGTGAATTTGAGGCCAGCCTGGGCTTCATAATGAGTTCAAGGCTAGCCTGGACTACACAGTGAGACTCTGTCTCAAAAACCCAAAAGAAAAAAACATTTAGTGCACACATTATATAATTCTGGTCTTACTCATTTGAGGTTTTGTGATATTCCTGTACATTGGATTGAATGCTGATTTCTTTTTATTTTTTAGTTTTAAAAAACAGCAATATTGCCTATTTTGCAAGCCTTTCTAGATGAAATTGGATGACTAATGTTTTAGAAAGTCGAACTAGGCATGGTGGTATATGCCTGCAATCCCACCACCTGGGAAACTCAGGCAGGCAGATCACTGCAAGTTCAAGTTCAAGTTCAAGTTCAAGTTCAAGGTCAGCATGGACTACATAGTTAGACCATGTCTCAAAAAAGCAAACCAAATCAAATAAAAGCAGCAACAACAAATATCAAGTTTTAAAAACTCACTACGGGTTGCTGGGTGTGGTGGTGCTGGCTTGTAATCCCAGAACTCAGGAGGCTGAGGCAGGAAGATTGCCACAAGTTCAGCCTTGGCTACCGAGAGAATTCAAGGCCAGCCTGGATTACACACAGTGAGACACTGTCTGAAATAAAAAATCAGTACAGATGGTTCTTTACCTACTACAATGGGGATATGTCTTTTTTTTTTTTTGGTACCGGAAATCGAACTCAGGACGTTGCACTTGCCAGGAAGGCACTTATGCCGCTGAGCTATATCCCAGATAAACCCATCATAAGTTGAAAATTTCGCAAACTGAAAATACATGTATTATATCTAGCCTACTGAACATGATAGCTTAGCCTCGCCTACCTTAAATGTGCTTAGAACACATATTGGCTGGAAAAATCGGTTGGAAAAATCATCAAACTCAAAGCCTATGAACATGAGAATGTAACTTATTAAATACAGCAGACTGTATGGTCCAGTTGTTTACCCTCTCTGTCACTTGCCTGACTGGGAGAGAGGGCTCATAGCCACCACTCAGCACTGCTGGAGCCTGAGCTGAAGAATCTTGAAGATGCTTCAGAGTTAGTTAGACTTCTCAACTAGCTTCCTCCGGACTGGAAGCATGGCCGTTATAATTTGCTTCAAATACTAACTTGCTTTCCTTTTGTTTTCATGAAATAATACCATGAATTCTCTTCAAGCAATCGATAGTATTCCAACATGGAAGTCACCGATACTTCAGTTTAACAAGAAAAAGCTTGTGGATCTATTGATAAAAAATACTACTACGGGGCTGGGGATTTAGCTTAGCGGCAAAAGCGCCTGCCTGCCAAGCGCAAGGTCGTGAGTTCGGTTCCCAGTACCGGAGAAAAACCAAAAAAAAAAAAATACTACTACGTTATTTTTTTGCTTTTGCTTTTGTTGTTGTTTTTTGATCCCGGGAATTGAACTCAGGACCTCACACTTGCCAAGCAGGTGCTTGTGCCACGGAGCTGTATTTCCAGCCCCTACTATGTTAAATAAATTAGAAATTGTTGCCTTCAGTTTGAAAGCTCTTAACAAATACTGTTTTTTCATCAGATAAGTACTACACTTCTCACTATTTGGTTGATTAGATCTTGGCTTCTGGAAATTTTGCTCAGTGGAATTTTTCCATCTTTGGCTCTTTTTCCTCCTTATACCCTGGCACACTACCTTCTCGCAGCCACTTGCACATCAGATTATTGCCACAGCATCAGACAACTTCAGGAGACCACCACTTACCGTGGCACTGCTGAAGGTGGCCTTGGAACTCTGAGCCCCAGGGCACCTATTGCCGATGACAATATCTGTCTGACTTTTTGTCCCAGTGACTAAAACAACAGCGGTAACTGAGAGTGATGTTATGTCCTTTGGTAACATTCTTGGATTGCTGAGAGGATGACCCAAGGAAAAAATTGCTCAAGTAAAATTAAAGCAAAAACTAGTCCTGAAAAGGAAAACTAACTTGGTAATAGAAGTAGCCTAGCTTAAACCCTAAACACAAATGAAACTTAACTTGAGTCATTTCTGGTTAATGCTGGTATTAGACCAAAGCCCAGCGTAACCTCAACCAATGATAAGCAGCCAACAAATGTGATTATGTGCCTATGAGTAGTCCAACAAAGTCAGCAATTGTGTAAATGTAACAGTCATATATAGATAGATAGATAGAGAGAGAGAGAGAGAGAGAGAGAGAGAGAGAGAGATTGTTTGTTTCTCCTTTTACCCCAGTAATACTTGTTCCTGACAATTTGTTATCCAAGAACTAAACATCTTTTGGTCTGGTGTTTCCTAATTCATGAATTACTTCTTACTCAATGCCTTTGAAATGTTATTGTGTCTGAGTTTACTTTCTAACATTATTAACTTATTTAAAGATGCTTTCAATGGACAATTGATTTATTTTTCTGTATGTGTTAGTTACTTTCTCATTGCTGAGACAAAATACTCAACACTCAAAGTTAAAGGAGGAAAAGTTTATTTAGCTGACAGCTTGTAGAAGTTTCAGTATATAATCAGCTGGCTCCAAGGTAGGGTGGCATGGCAAACAGGCATCACAGAGGAGAAACGGTTCATGGTGGGCAGAAGGTGGCAAAGTATCAAGGGATGACCACAGCTCTTTCTGTCCCTTATATCTTATCCTTATATCTTATCTTAGGGTGGGTACCACTCACACCCTTAATCCTAGCACTCTTGATCCTAGCATTGCAATATGAATCAATTCCATCATCACTCTAGCTCTAGCCACCTCTGAAAAAGCTCCACCTATGACCATATGAGGCTTCAGGGAGACATGTAGATATAAGCCATAACGCTAAATGTGGAAATTATATAAGTAATTGCCTGAGTTGTGATAAAACATATAATTTTCCCATTGGCCACCACACTCTTTGGGGATCCTCCTACTTCATTCATGTTTTAGTCCTCAATCTTTCACATATTTTCCTGCTTTATTTACCTCCAAATGTGAGGTCCCCAGGCAGTGGTAAATGTTTACTGGTTCTGTGGGGAAAAGGATGACCTGATTATAGCGTTTGCTGGTTTTCATGGTGTATTTCCACTGTGGCTGAATTGACGCTATTAACATGATGTTAATGGGGAGTTGGGAAGGGATTTCTCAGTCAGCTCTCACTAGCAGGCTGGAACAGGTTTCAATACATCACTGGCCCTAGAGTTTAATAATCAGCCCTTTTCCTTATTTAAAATCATTCCCTAAGTGATCTCACCAAATCCCATGACTCTGAACACCACATACCCATATTGATGAGGCCCCAGTTAGATTTATGCCCAATCTATCCCATTTGCCCAAATACAAATCCAACTACCAGCTTGCTCATTTGGATGTCTGACAGGTATTTGAAATTTATCAAGAACAAAACAGGGGCTGGGGATTTAGCTCAGCGGCAAAGCACCTGCCTGGCAAGCGCAAGGTCGTGAGGTCGTGAGTTCGGTCCCTGATACCGGAGAAAAGCCAAAAAAAAAAAGAACAAAACAAAACTCATTTTTAAAAAAATATGCTGGGGAATGGACCCCAGGACCTCATGCATGCTAAGCCTATGTTCTACCACTGAGCCGCACCCCGACCCAAAACAAAACTCTTAATTTCACCCTTGCTTACCTCCTGGTTTTCTCCTACCTCACTAGATGGTATCATCTTTTACTCATTCCGTTCTAAACCCTCAGAATTATCTTTGACGCTTATCTTTCTCTCATACTCCACGCTCAATTCATTCAGCGCTCTTGTTAGTTGTGTCTTTAAAACGCAACCCAAATCACTGAGACGCTCCCCACCATCTCGTCCTTGCCGCGCAGTCCAAATGTGACTTTCCGCCTGTGGTTTCATCGCCTCCTATCGGCCCATCTACTGTCGGATTCTGTGTGCAGCCAGAGTGAGCACCGAAAATGTAGATCATAAATAACTGCGCATCCTCATTAGGGTGTGGTGATGCTCACCCAGTACTCTGGGAGGCTGAGGCAGTAAGACTGCAAGCTAAAGCCCAGTCTGGACCACTTGGTGACATAGCGAGGCCCTGTCTCAAAAAAAGATTTTTTTTTAAAAGCTTGGGATGTAGCTTAGTGTAAAGACTCTATGTTCAATTTCTACTACCATAGAAAGAAAGAAAAAACGAAAGAAAGAAAGAGGAAAATCATGCACCATTTTGACTCTATTAAGTCTCCCCAATTGCATTTGATCACAGTCAGAATAAAATTCAGACCCTGGCACCTCCCCTAAACCTCTCCTCCTTCACTTAGCCTGGCTGTCTCAACCTCAGTTCCTTCCATGCTGCCGTTTGCCTACCCTGTCCTGCGTGGCCCAGGCGCCGGGTATTTGTATTTCTCTCCTCCGCATGGAAGCCTCTCCCCAGTGGCCGCCTTCACACAGCTCGCCTCAGTCAGGTGCTCACTCACTCTCACCTCTTAAAGGAGGGCCTCCTTGGTGGCCACATCCAAAGCGTCTTCCTCATCCCCTGTAGCAATCCTGTGTTTGTTTTTTTAAATTTTAAGAATAAAAAAAAAGGAACAATAAAAACAATACAGAATTTCAAAACAAGATGATAGGAAATGAACAATGGTTGTTATACCGCATATTGTCATCTCTGAAGAAGACCCTGTGTCTACCTTCTTTCCATGCTTAGGGTACTTTGTAGCGGTTCAGGGCCTTCCTGCTGCTGTAACAGAATGTCACGGTCTGGGCAATTCAGGCACAAGAGAAGCTTGTTTGGCTCTTGATTCTGGACGCCATGAAGTCCAAGTCTGAGGGGCCCTCATCGAAGCCCTTCTTTCTGTTTCGTCATCCCGGGCCAGAAGACAGGAGGTAGAGAAGAAGGGAGTCAAACTTACCCCTTTCAGGAGCTCACTCCTGGGATAACAGCCTTAATCCTTTCAGGAGGACCGAGTCCTCAGCACCTAATCTCACTTAGGTAAGGGTCCCACCTCTCAGAACCCGCTCATTGTGTATGACATTTCCAACACACACGCTTTGGGAGACACACTGAAACCAGCTATTCACATTACTTGCTGGTTTGTGTCCACGAGGACAGGGATTTGTCCTACTGACGGCTGTATTTCCAACACACAGTACGCCTTATGCTTCAGGGTGATCTGTATACATTATATGGTTAATACACACTTGATGAATGGATAAATACAACCAGAAGTGAAACTATTCTACTCCCACAGGGCTTACTATTTGTATCAGAAAGTAACAAACTTTTTTTGTAAAGGGCCAGATGGCAACTATTTTAGGCTTTGTGGTCATAACAGTCTTTGCCACAAATACTGTACTTAACTCTGTGTTGGAACCCAGTCACAGACAATACTTAAAGGAATGAAGTCGCCATGTTTCTGTGAAACTTTATTTACAAAAACAAGCCATGGGCCAGATTTGGCCTTGGGCTTACAGTTTGCAGATCCTGGTCTGGATGAGTCTGACTGTACCATCTGGTTTTATCTGTTAACATGACCTCATGTTCCACTGTCTTCCCCCCGATGCCTGCTCTATTTCCAGCATAGTAAAAGTTGCAAATGCCCTGGAAACAAATCCGCTTGAGTGAACCTCAGACTGTTCAGTAGCTCATCAAATAATCAAACGACAGTTTCATCTCCAAGAGTCTTCAAAACTTCTTCCTCAAAACACTTCCTTTACCACATCCACCAATGTGAAACTTACATTTCTAACTTCTGCACTGAAAGACCCATCAAGCACAGCCCAAATTTTTCTAAATATTCCAACATGCTTTTCCCATGGTCTTGTATTAACCTCAGTGTTACATGCTGGTATTTTCAAAATCATCCACAACCGAGGGCAATCCCAGAGGAAGGCACCATGCTTCTGTGGCTTCTGCTATCATGATTTCTCATCTCCTCCTCCCCCTTACAGGAAATATTCATTAATTTGTTCAAAATATTCAGAGTGGCTGGGCATGGTGGCACCCACCTGTAATCCTAGCACTCAGGCTGAGGCAGGAGGATCTTTGCGAGTTTGAGATCAGCCTGGGCTACAAAGTGAGCTCAAGGCCAGCCTGAACTGTGCAGCAAAACCCTGTCTCAAAAAAAAAGACCAAAAAAGAAAAAAAAACCAAAATATTCAGAGCTTTTTATACATATGGTAGGGGTGATCAGTAAAAACCAGAGGACTTGATTGTGTATAAATATGATAGAAAAAGACAACCTTTTCCTCTAGCAATTAATGATTTTTATGCTTATTTTTTGGAACATTAAAATACTATGTCACTGGAGAGTTTGACATCCCCAGGGAAGAAAATTTTACTCATTATAAACAAAGCCTTCTTGGTTTTTCTGGGGCTTTTCCTAAGTTCTTCCCAGTCTTGTAAGTTTACTGATCCATGAATCTGCAATTCATAGTGCATATGGTCAAGAGATTTCTGGAGGAATGCCAAGCCCTGCTGAAGTAGCAGCCTTCCGACCTAACTACTGGTAATGGGGTGGTGGGGTGGGGTGGGGGGCAGTATTCCTTCTGCAGTCGTTGATTGTAAAAACTCTGGAATTTGTTTGCACAAAGAGCTCATTGAAAGCTAACAGGTCTGGTACAGCCATCCCTTTATTTCCAGGGGTGGGGAGCATCCACAAAGCCAGCCGCCCTGCTTATACCCTTTCTGCAAAGGGAGTGTCCCAAAATCTTCGCCTTGAGTAATCAGCGGGCCCTGCTTCCCAAATGGGTGGAGGTACCAATGTGGTCCTGGGGACCGAGCCCAAGACTTGAGTCAGGGCCTACTTCTGCCAGCAGAGGAAAGACACCTAACGTCAAGGGCTCATGGCCCTCATACTGGAAATGCACAAGGGGTGAAGCCTCATCCCATCTACAGTGGTCTGTGTCAATCAGGTGAGAACTTAGAGATGAAATTGTTCTCTAAGTCAGAATCTCTTCACAAATGCCAGTTGTTCTTGTTATATTATTTTTAGACAGGCTCTGGCTATGTGGCCCAGACTGAGCTGGACCTCCTGAGCTCAAGCAGTTCTCTTGCTTTAGCCTGATCAGCTGCGACTACAGGTGTACCACAGTGCTCAGCTTATTGCTGTGATTTCATTAAGGCGGTGGTTAGAGCCTTCATTGTCGCAGTTTTATGAATGTTCACCTTACCATTCCAACCCCTAGCCTTCCCTGCAAGTCAGATTTCTATTGCTGGAAATGCAAACTTTATTTGTCCTCTTCTTGTTTAGACTTAAACTGCAAGCAGCTCCCAGAAGGCAGACAGCATCAGAATGTCCCAGGCTACAACAGATGTGGCTGGGCAAACGCTTTCTCTTTCAGGAGGGACCAAGTGTCTAAGGATGGATAATGAAAAGAAGTTATTGAAAAGTCATTTTGAAGAGGGAGAGGCTCACAGAACAGTAGAATTGTAATAGCCTTGCAGATTTAAAGGATTGGTGGATTTTGAAGTGAAGACGTAGGCAGGTCCCTTTTACATAAAACAGAAACAGTTCCAGACTCTCACCCACCATCACAGCCTCACAGTGAACCTCCATCACCTCGTACTTTGACAGGACCTTCTGTGATGTTTGGCGGTCTGAAGGATAGAGTTTGAAAATCTTTGCTGGTTTAGTCTCCATAGGTACTGTGGAGGCTAAGTGACTGGAAGAGAAATGAAATTGTAGCCACTGTCCTAATCTAGGGCTCATGGCTTTATTTATTTATTTATTTATTTATTTATTTTTTACTTTTTGAGACAGGGTCTTGCTATGCAGTTCAGGCTAGCGTTGAACTCGCTTTGTAGCCTAGGCTGGCCTCGAACTCACAACAATCCTCCTGCCTTAGCCTCCCAAGTGCTGGGATTACAGGCGTATGCCATCAAGCCTGGCGGGGTTCATGGCTTTAAATGAGAACAAAATTATAATAAGGAACATTTCTGTGGACCCTTGACTTATGAACTCAGTTCATTCCTGAGGGCTGGTTGTGACTCATGTTGTCAATTGAAGGCTCAGACTCCTCTACACAGCCTTCAAAGCCTCTCTCCTGTATACAGGCAGATCTCGGTGTCCTACAGAGACATTCGCTCAGGATTTCTCAATTAATCTCATACAGGAAAGAATGTTGTAATGTTTCTTCCAGAGGTGTTCAAGGGTTAAATCTGTATCTGAGACCATCTGGGAGCACAAGCAACCAGCGCTCAGGTCATCACTCAGGACTTTGGTCATCAGATAAAGCTAAAATTCTAGTCATAACCCAAGGTGTTTGTACATCAGGCCGGTTGTAACTTGCAGGTCCACTGTTTGCACTGAGCTCTTACTATATGCCCGGCTCTTGGTTAGATTATGTGCATTATCTGATTTCATCTTCATGTGAGGTAGGTGCTTGTTTCCTTCCCATCTTAAAGATAAGGAAACTGAGGCTTAGAGAGGATAAAAGCTTGGTAAAAAACTCAGACTGAGGTATATATGGCACTAAGGTTGATATTTTTACCTCTGTCTTATATTTCCTCCCATCATGCAATGTTTGAAGGAAACTCTCATTTGTCTCGGTCTAGTTATCAACACAGATGTCATCTAGAATTTCTCTAGCTCATAGATTTGAATTTTAATAGAATTGTTTACAACACATGTCTGCAGTCTGGATTTAGATTTTAGGAAAGAAAGAAAAAATTTAAATAAAAATAGTTCTTTTAAGGGTGAAACAAGTACATGAGTGTACAGTCTTAGGCAGAGAATGAAGTTCTATTTTCCTCCTGTGTTGCCAACTCTGGGTCATTATTTTTCTTTCTGTTCAAACCTAGCGTGTGTTTATTGAATAAAAGCAGAAGGGGAGGTTGAATTAATGCAACTAGCAAAATACTCCTCCTTAAAATCTGAAATTCAGATGGGAGAATTACTCTGCAAAGCAAAGTAACATTGAATCTTGTCACACACACACACACACACACACACACACACACACACACACCCCATTAACTCATTTTGGAAACTTGTAAGCAACTTCTAACAGGAAGAAAAGAAATCAAATGAATAAGAACATTCTTCTTTTAGTTTAAATGGCTAGAGAATATGAAACATATCTGATTCTCTCACTGGCAGGAGAAGACAACCACTTTTTTTATTACTCACCAGCAAAGTCATCATTTACTTGGCTTTGAAAACAATGGAATGGTAAAATAATAGTATTTCAGAGCTCTGAAAATTCTGTCCGAAGATGAGCCAACCTCCTTCAGAGATAGAAAAATGGAGCAACTGACAGGCAGGCCACTCACACTAGCTGTATGGGTTGTTCATCTCATTCCTGTCCATCTCGGAGAGCTCTTTCTATGTGAGAGATATTAGTACTTGGCTTTGACATTACATGCTTTTTTAAAACCATATTTTTTGTCATTGTTTTGAAACTGGCACCTTTTCTAGACAAGCTGTTTTCATTTATTTATGCTCAGACATCCAGTAATGCCTTGGTTCACAAAAGCTTCTGTTTGCAACCAATTCAAGTCACACACAAAAGCATTTGGCAAAATTTTGCTTCTGTTCCCAAGCTCTGCATCATGTGACAGACATGACAATGTTCATCTTCCCCACACAAACACAAACATGGCCATGTCCCCAGTCATAAAACAAATTAAGTTTGTAAACTGAGGGACCACTGTGCAGTATCTTTTTTTAAAAAGCAGGGCCAGGGATATAGCTCAGTGGCACAAGAGCCTGCCTGGCAAGCGCAAGGTCCTGAGTTCAGTTCATGGTGCAAAAAAAAAAAAAAAAGATTAAAAAAAAAGCTTCAGGGATTCCAATCTCTATTAGGAAGCTATGCCTTATCTCTAGATTGTCCATATCCTTGGTTTTCTTACACTGTACTTTTTTTCTTGTTATAGGTTGCACTTGAGTCTTCATTCCTTATGTAATTTTTACCACTTTGTATCTTTTTTTGTGACTTTATAGTGTGTTTACATCATTTATTAACTAACTTCCTTTTCTCTGAGTTAGAGTTAAATTTTCACATATGCTGAACTATCTTTCTGGATTCTCTATTCTACTCCACTCATCTATTTAATCTTTAAAATAGTATATTGATTTTATTATAGTGACTTTCTGTCCTTTTTTGCACATTCTTGGCTGTTCTTAGGCATTTATTCGTCCATAAAAATGTTAAAATGTTTGTGCTAGAATGATAATGCCCCCCCCATAGGTCTACCTCCCAGTCCTGGCACCTGGGATTATTACCTTATCTGCCCTTATATAATTTAAAGGATCTGTGTTCATATTTTTGAGGTAGGGAGATCATCCTGAATTATCCCATGGAATCACAAAGATCCTTATAGCAGGGACACAGGAGTCATCAGAGCAAGAAGAAAGGGAGTGTGATAAAAGAGCAGAGAATGGAGTGACACCCCTAAAGGTACAGGAAGGGACCATAGGAGGAGGAATCTACATGGCCACTCCAAGCTAAAAAAGAAAGTAGCAGATGCTCTCCTCAGAGTCTCCAGAAAAAGCAAGCCTGATTGACACACTGACTTTAGCTCAGGTGCTTAGTCAGCTTTCCTTTACTGTACCAAACATCTAAGGTGATCAGCTTAAAAACAGGAAAGGTTTCCTTAGCCTCATAGTTTTGGAGGTTTCAGTGTGTGGTCTGTGGACCTTGTTGCTTTCAGGTCTGTGGTGAAGTAGCACATCATGACAGGAGCAATGGTGGAAGAAGTCACACACCTCAGGAAAGCCAGCCAGAGAGGAGAGGCCTGTTCAGAGCATCCCCTTCAAGGGCACATCTTCATCCTCTTAGGACTGGAAGACTTCCCAACAGGCTCCACCCCTTAAAGAGTCCACCACCTCCCTGAAGCACCATAGCCTGGAGACCAAGCCTCAATACATGGACCTTTTGGGGATATTTACCCAAACCATAGCAGGCAGTAAAGCTGATTTTCTTGGATTTTTGACCTCCAGAACTGTAAGAGAATATTTTTTTTTTTTGCCTCACCTTGAAAGCTTTTATTTTGTTTTTTTGTTTTGTTTCATTTGTTTGTTTTTTTTTGGTACCGGGAATTGAACTCACAACCTCATGCTTGCCAGGCAGGCAGGCGCTTATGCTGCTGAGCTAAATCCCCAGCCTGAAAGCTTTTATTTTGAAAAATAAAATACAAAAGTCATGAAGGTTTTTTTTGCTTCACATTGAAAGTTTTTATTTTGAAAAATAAAATGCAAAAGTCGTTAAGTTTTTTTTGTAATGTTGTATTTTTTAAGGTACTAAGGTTATAGCAATTTGCTGTAACAACGATAAGAAACTAATACAATGTTGAAATATAAATTATTCTAATGTTATATGTTAAGAAGGGTGTGGTGGTGCGTGCCTGTAATATCAGCACTTGGGAGGCTGAGGCAGGAGGATTGTTGGGAGTTTGAGGCCAGTGTGGGCTACAAAGTGAGCTCAAGGCCAGCCTGAACTGCATAGTGAGACCCTGTTTCAAAAAAGGAAAAAAAAAAATAATGTTATACGTTAACTGGTGCTTCTGTGGTATTTGTTTTTCCATTCACGAACATAAATATGTTTTATTTGTTCAGATCTTGTTTTATTTTCTTCAGTGATATTTTGTTTTATTTATGATGATTATTAATTAGATATTTAATACATATTTATAACACAATAGTATTTTCTCAATATATATAATACGCCATGTACTGTACTACATTAATTATCTAATTTGATCCTTTCAAAAACCTCAGGATATAAGTATATTGTCCTTATTTGCTATAAGAAAAAACTGAGGCTTTCAATAGTTTAGGAGATAACTCTAAGTCACACATAGTGGCACAGGCCAGATGTGGAGCTTGGTAAGTCAGCTTCAAAGCCTTTGTTTGATCATTCTGCCACTCCAGGCAACATGTGGCTGGGTCAAGTGCAGAGTAGGGTAATAGCCGTTTAACAAGGAGCCACATGAAAGACTCGAAGGAACCCACACATGCATAATACTTGTGTCGGGGTGGTGCGATTTTATTTTCCAAAAACCATGCTTGAGGAAACATTTCCCCAGTTCAAACCTGCTCCCTGGAATGGGACTTTTCTTTAAGTGGAAGGAGATAGTTAATTTTATCATTTAAAAAATAGTATTTTTTATTACTATAAAGTGAGTTTATTGGTAATAACTTTATGAAATTTATATTAATATTTGATGTTACAAACTTTAGGGTCTTCGAGATATGCAGGATCCTTGTATGTAACTGGCTTAAACCCTATTCTTTGAGCTGTCTTAAGTGCTTTTGAAATATCTTTCTATTTCTTGCCGTGAAGACCTGTCATCTGCCTCCTGTGAATGCAACCAGTGTGTGGAGACATAAACTGGAGCAAAAGCTGCACATTCTTATAATCCACGTACCTCCCTCACCAGGTACACTTCTCAGGAGGTTCCTTATAAGGATTTTTCATTGTAACAGGCAGGTTCTCATTTCTGGTTCCTTGTTCATACTGTGAACAACCTCTTCTGCATAGCGCCATGTGAGTTCCCGGAACTGTGAGGCAGACAGCAGCCTTACCCAGTGTGTCAACTTCTTCCTCCTAGAACGCTGCAAACTGTGACCACAGCGGGCTGTGGATTTTGCATATTTTTTTTTGAAGAACAACAGAAAACCTTTCCCTATAATAACGGATGGGAAAGGTGACCGCTTCCTTTTCCTGGAACTTTTCTTTGTGTATTTTCTTTAGAGCTTGTCCAGGTCATGAAGAAAATAAAAGCTTTTTGTTGTCTTGTTTAGAACAGGTGTGGCTTTATCCCACTGTCTGCCTGAGTGAATTACAGTAGAGAACACTCTGTTTACTGGAACAGGAATTTGCGTATGGAATATACTACTTAGCTTTTTTTCTGAGAGTGTCGCGTGTTCGTCTTGATCTCCCCCACCCCCTTTCTGTCCTTCTTGACACTGACCACATAGGGTTGGACTGTAGTTCAGTGACAGAATTCACACTTCGCCTAGGCAAGGCCTGGGCTTCATCCCCACTGCCCCACACAGTTTGACAACTACAGTAATTTTGTTTTTAAAAAAATTTATTTTTAACAACTTCAAACTTCAGAATCTTTGTAATTATAGTACAAAGAATGTTTGCCCTTAAACCACTGGATACCCACACTGTCTTCCCTGCGCACGTGAGTGGGTAGTTCCTAAAACCGAGGATACAAAAGCATAGTCTGCTCATCAGAATCTGTGAGTTCGTACTGTTTCATTACCACTTCGTAGTTCGCAGACCCGCTTCAGAATTCATCCGTTGCCCCATGAGTCCCTTGAAACAAATGGATTCACTTCAGAATCCCTTGTTGCAGTTAGTTGTCAATTACCTTAATTTCTTTTCTTCTGTCAGAGAAAATCAGAGTACAAATAATTTAAAGAGTTCAATAAGGACAGATGGTAGGAACAGGGAGGCAGACATTTCGGAGATGGGAAAGGGCCCAGGGGAAGGACAGAAGAGGAGGGTAGTGGAGGGGATAAAGAAATTGAAAACAATCAAGAGTTGATAAAAACATTTACCAATTCTCCCACACTAATGGAAGTATCATGTATCACAAAATTACAAGAATGGAAACAATAACTTTTAAAAAAAGTTTCTAAGTCTTTCCTGACTTCATAGGCTTTGATGCTATATTAAATAGTCAGAGTTCTCCAGAGAACTAATGGAGTATGCATGTGTATGCATATATTAAATACACATATTACACACACATGTATATGTATATATAAAATACATATATACACACATACCTATAATGTGCACTATATATATTATATACCAATATATGTAGCACATACAAGGTATGATCAGAATGTAAGCTGAGTGCTTATATTTTAAAAATTTATTACAATAAAAGACACATTGCTATTCATTTCCCTCCGAATACTTCACCTTGCTTTGAACATATTTATGCCATTATTCTTACTACTTCCTGAAGCAGTTCAGCAGTCCTCTTTCAGCACCCCTTTCACCTGTGTCTTTCGAAGGTACGATAAAAAATGCAGTGAATGGAGTTGGATGCGTCAAGCAATGGAAAGGCAGGCTATGAAAAAATTATGGTGCTCCTATCCATCTTATTCATGCATCTAGTAGTTTGTGTCTTCTGGATCTTCCCTAAAGTCAAAGTGACCATGAAAGTTAAATTTTTAAATTGATTCAGGACATTGAAGCAGTCCCAACAGTGCAATAAAGAAACTCATGAAAGAAGAGTTCCAGAATTGCTTCAGAGAGTGGAAAAAATGATAGGATGAGTGTGTTCAAGTGATGGGAATTGTTATGAGAATGTACCTTTTACTGCAACAACTTAAAAAGTTTTTGAAAATATTCACCATATTTTTCAACCATACTTCCCACACATACATGTATGTGACTGTTAGGCTTAACTGTGTCAACCTGACTGACTTGGGAACCACCAGGGATTATTAGTGAAGCACTCTGCTGGGTGTGTCTGGACAGGTCATTGAAGTGTGACCTTGGGTACTGTTAATGGTCCCTGGCCCTTTCCTCCCTGGCACCTTCCTGATTCTACTTGCCAGCTGACACAAAGTATCTTTGTTCAGCTGTGTTCTTGCACTGTGTTGTTTCTGCCTGGGAGCTGACCATGGACTAAATTCCCTGAAACTATGCCCCAAATTAAACCTCTCCTCCTTTAAGTTCCGGGTGTCAGGTGCTGTGACTCAGCAATGGGAAGCTGAAGAATACAATGAACACGCATATATGTGTACACATAAGTAGACTGGCTCACATGATTACAGAGGCTGGAAAGTTCAAGGACAGATCTCTGCAGGTCAGAGAGCTAGGGAAGGAAGCCAGAAACCTTAGAAATGAGACAAGCTGGAAATTATTGCCCCAATTCCAAGGCCAAAATTCCAAGCCAGAATCCCAGAGGCCCAGTACAAGTCCTAGAGTCAAAAATCCAAAGAACCTAGAGTCTGATGTCCAAGGGCAGTAGCAGGAGACAGGAGCAAATAAGCTGAAAGACAGAGGGAAGGGGAGAGCAAGGGGGAGGGGAAGGAAGGGCGGGGAGGGGAGGGGGAGGGGGAAGGAGCCAGCTCTTTCTTCTGGGCCCTCAGTTGTCACCCACACTCATGTGGATCTTCCCCACTCACACGAGTGGCCCTGACCCACACACCAAGCCTTTCTAGAAACATCCTCACAGACACAGGAAGTGTACTTCACTAACTCTGCGCTTCCTTCAGTCCGGTCAAGTTGACACTGAAATGACCTGCCATAGGTACTTTTGAAGATTATAGGCCACTTGTTTTTTAGAAGGCATACAATTTGTGTTTGACGTAAGACTCAATTTATGAAACTTTGGCAGGAGTTTTTCACATGACCTTTTAGTCTCCCCATTGCTATGGTACTGACGGGCACAGCCTCAATTTTCCTCCTGACTGGTGGTCACAAGTGTCATTTAATTCAGAGGGTGTCTGCCACCCTTTTCCACTAAGAGGTTACTGTTTTTACAGCTATTCTGATTATAGCTTTTATGCTGTAACTAATACCTATTTTCTGGGAGAGGCTGTGTGTAAATAGTCCACTCTTTACTAAGTTTTTAATTTTTTTTTTTTTTTTTTGGTTTTGGTTTTTCTCCGGTACCAGGAACCGAACTCACGACCTTGCGCTTGCCAGGCAGGCGCTTTGCCGCTGAGCTAAATCCCCAGCCCCTCTTTACTAAGTTTTTAATGTATCCATGTATTTATGTTGGATTAAAATTAACTACTATAGATGTCTTGCTAAGGATGCAGGGTTTTCTATTTTATACACCGCAATGGTTATGTATTGTGATGTGAGGCTTTTTTCTGTGTCCTTTTGATATGTTCCTATCATTGCCTTGCTTTTAGTACAAGGTTCATATTCTTATATCCCTGCCTCCGTCCTGAAATCAGCCACTTTTCCAGGAAGCCCTCGATCTTTCTTGTAGAAAATATTGCGTACAGATTTTATCTTCCAGAGCTGTCTTCCCTGCTGTTAGAGACCCTTGTTACTGTAAAAAGCTGGGGGACATCTCTAAACAAATAGCTACATACAACTGTGAGTAGGTTTATACATATAGAAATATATGTACACATACATATTTTCTGGATTTAGTTTTATATCTGTAGTATATATTGAAAACCATGGGTTTGTCCTAATGTTTTGCTCCTATTCTATACTTATAACTCCCAACTGTAAAACCAATTTTGGCTCCTGTTATCCTTAATTCTCCTATTTGCTCAGTCTTCCATATGTAGCCCATCTCCCATCGGTGCTTCTGTCGTCCTGCTCCTGTGGCCACCCTATCACTCTGCTCTTGCTTCTACCTGCTGCCACCACCATGGTGACCCATTGGACTCTGACCAAGTCCAGTCTTGACTGTACAGGCCATGCTATCCAAACCTAAATGGATCTTATCTTAGTCTGTTTTATATGTCTATAGCAAAATACCCAAGGCTGGGTTGATTTACTAAGGAGAAGAGCACTGGCTTCTGGTGAGAGCCACATGGTAGATAATGCCCCATGGTAGAAGTGTGCGTAAAGGAGAGATTATGTTTTAAGAGAGGAACCCAAGAGTGAGCATGAGCTGGGCATGGTGGCACATACCTGTAATCCCAGCACTTGAAAGTCTGAGTCAGGAGGATTGCCACGAGTTCAAGGCTAGCCTGGGCTACATAGCGAGCTCAAAGCCAGCCTGAACTGCATAGCAAGACACTATCTCAAAAAAAAAAAAAAAGAATTGCCCTGCAGTTAAGAACCTATTTGTTGTCCTTGAGCTTAGAGAGTTGTTTGAGAGTATAACATTTCTAAGTGTACATCACTCTTTCCTGTTTCACAGTGTCTCATACACTTAATATTGGTTGTGTTAAAGCCTCAGTTTATGTTAGGTCTTTCTCT
>NW_004955512.1:2756582-2762558 GCF_000276665.1 Chinchilla lanigera | reverse complement strand
CCTGTAATCCCAGCACTTGAAAGTCTGAGTCAGGAGGATTGGCAAAAGCGCCTGCCTGGCAAGCGCAAGGTCGTGAGTTCGGTTCCTGGTACCGGAGAAAAAAAAAAAAAAAAAAAAAAAAAAAAAAAAGAGGAGCTATGTCCCACGCCTTCCATCTGCATCCATCACTGGCTTTGGTAGCTTGTCAGGCCCCCAGCAGCCAGAATGGTGCAGCAGATCGAAACCAAAGGGCCTTTCAGCAAGCCTTGGCTGGTGGAGGAGATAAACTGGTCGTAGCTGATTTCTCAGCCACGTGGTATGGACCTTGCAGAATGATCAAGCCTTTCTTTCACTCCCTGTCTGAAAAATATTCCAATGTGTTGTTCCTTGAGGTAGATGTGGATGACTGTCAGGATGTCGCTGCTGGGTGTGAAGTCAACGCATGCCCACCTTCCAGTTTTTTTAAAAAGGGTGAAAAGGTGAGTGAGTTTTCTGGTGCCAATAAGGAAAAGCTTGAAGCCACCATTAATGAACAAATCTAATTGTGTTTTCTGAAGACTATAACCTGCTATCAGCTGTTTAAAACTTTTAATTTTTTTTATTTACAAAAAATATGAAGTAAGGAAACTATATAACCAACTGCCATCTGATTATACATGACAATAAAATACTAATTCTACCTTTTTAAAAAAAAGAGAAAAGAAAAGAACAAGCTAGGAAGCTTACTTTACAATAACCCAGTCTCATGGTAACTAATCCAGTCCCTCAAGACCAAATCCAGCCTCAAGAGAACTAACCCACTCTCTCAAGAAAGACGGTACACTCATGAAAGCAGATCCCTCCTGACCCAAACACCTCTAAACAGCCCCACCACTTCGATGCTGTCACTTTGGGAAATTAAGCCTTAACATGAGTTTTGTTGGTGACAAACCGCATGCAAACCACAGCAGACATCCTCTCACCCCTTCGGGGTTCTAACATCCTGTCCACAGCAGCTTTTGCCTTTCACGCCTCACTCCCAGGCTGCCTGTCACCATGCTGACGCTCTCTTTGCCGTGTGGGCTGTACACCTACGCCAGACCGTTAGTCCGTGGCTATGCCCCCCCGCTGTGCTGGGACTCCCACACCTGGTGCAAGCATCCCTCTCACCTGGAGGCCCTCCTGAGCCTCTTAGCCTCTGCCACTCCCTGTGCCAGGCTTTCTCAGTCATGGATTCTGTTCTCGGGGGTGACAGGCCACAGGCCACCCTGGGCCACCTCCTCCTGTCCAGAGTGGATGCCCAACTGTCTCTGCTCCACTAAACAGTTCCAACAAAAAAGGGAAATGAGGAAGAGAAAGGAGAAGGAACATTTTCTTTCTTAGGCCTAAATTATCACATGACAAATCCTTAGTCAACTCTTAAGTTGATGGAAGAGTTGGCTGCTGATCAAGTTTATTTTGGAGATCATTTCTGAGCACTGGTGACAAAGACCTTCAGTGGATATGGGGCCAGCTGGAAGCCAGGATACCTGGCATCTGTTCCTGGCTTGCGCTCTCCCAGTTATGTGACGCCTGTTGTTCTAGCTCGAGTCCTTGTACAGTGAAGTGCTAAACAAATATATCAATTGAGCAATACATATGATGCCTGATAAAGAGTTCCTTTTTCTGTTTACATAAAATGATTATTATGAGGATGAAATAAGGTATTCTGAAATGTTCTGAAAACTATAAAAATCTATGTAAATATGGCATTTTTATGAGAAAAATATTTTTCCAGGAAACATCCCTATATTGCCAATTTTTAGTAGAACCCTCCTATTCTCTGTATGACTCACAGAAGTGAGGTCAATAAAATACACCCAATACACAGAACTGAAAATGTGTGCTGGGGATAAAACACAGGAAGCCTGGATGGGGGCAGCAGCGTACAGTCACACTGTGCTGGGTGTTGTAAAACCCAGCGAGGGGCTGGGGTTATAGCGGCACAGTGCCTGCCCGGCAAGCACAGGGTCCTGAGTTCAATTCCCAGTACCACAAAACAAAACAAAACACCTGGTGAACATGGGCTGTACTTTATTTGGTGTGCTTATTGACTACTCCTTTCACTATAAATGTTGTTAAAACATAATCACCCCACCCTCAAATTTACTTCTCTTTATCTCCTCTGTAGAAATTTCCTCTGTGCCTGACACTCCTTAGCAGCCCCTAGACTTCCCTTTTCTTTACTGCCTACTGTCCAGGCAAGAGTGGTATCTAATTACACTAGCTCTTGTCTTTGGCAAAAGACCCTAACTAAGTAGGATCTGTGAAAATTCTTTGATGGCTAAGTTTCCCACTTACGTGAAAGGAATAAATTTAAGACAGTTTTCTGTGCATTATGAATAAAATCTCATCTTTGGCATTTTATAAGAGGCTCTAATGTACATTTAAATTGCTTTTCATTTGTTCTTGGATTCTACAACAGTGAACTACTACATGCAGGACCAAACCAAAAAAAAGGACCCCACACCTACCAGCTCGGTACAGATTCCACAGGAAGGCTGGGCTTTTAACATTGTTTAACATTGTTCTGTGCTCTGAGGTACTAGCTTCATGGTCAAAAGATTCCAGAATGGGGGACAAGGAAGAGTTCAGCATCTTTCAAAAGAAGCAAGAGTGAAGGCTGGCGAAAGTAGAGGTGAGAAGTCCCTGAGCTAGAGAAAGAAGCAAGAGCGTGGCAAGGAAGTGCTCAGTCCTAGCCAACAGCGGAGCCGTGAAGAGGAAGGAGGTGGAAACGGATGACTCCCGGCCTCTCTTTTCACCTGGCTGCTGCTGGGAGCCCTTACACATGTCCTGCTTATTTCTGCGGGATTCATAGCTCAGTGGAAACTGAGTGAGCTGAGCTGGGCATCACTGTGTGGCTTTGGTGCGAACTGGCTTAGATGGGATTTGGAGACGAAGTTGCCCTCCTGATGGCTCTTTGTCAGCCCATGCGTTTCTTTTGGAAGTAGTTATTATATACGTGGGGCTGTGGCTAGTGTAAACTAAAACATCACACATACAAGGAAAACTTGTAGATCAATTTTTTAAGAAAGACCAAGAAATCTCATATTCTAATCATATGCAGAGTCATTATTAGCTAATGATAGCAGCTTAAACATATATGTTTATATCAGTTTTCCCCTCAAACTCCACTGAAATGACGGAGTACATTTTTTTTTGTTTTTTTTTTTTCTGTTTTTCTTCTGGTACCAGGAATCAAACTCATGACTTTGTGCTTGCTAGGCAGACGCTGTGCCACTGAGCTAAATCCCCAGCCCCAACGGAGTACATTTTTAAGAGCCAAAAATCCATAAGCACAAAGAGACTGGAAGGAGGAAACCGCAAGGAAGAACTAGAATATGAAAAGGCAATAGATGAGCGCGAACTGACCTAGCAGACTCTACAAGCGACAGCCAAGCTGGCCGTGGGGAAAGCGAGTCACGCGTCAGTTCACACTGCAGGAGCACAAAAGCGCTCAGAAATCAGTGTCATGAGACAGCTCTAAAATGAGCAGGAGTGGGGGACAGGAGAATTGGTGGAAAGTTTTTTTTAAAGAGTGGCTAGACCCCCCAACTCCCTTCTTAAAGCCTTGTCGCAGAATGCCTGGCCCTTCCCACAGCTTTGTACGGGAACAGAAATTCATTCTCTACACCCTCAGAGACATGGGTTACTGTTGGTTTCCAATAACAGCCACCCCAACAGGGGTGAGGCAATCTCTCCCTGTAGTGCTGATTTGCATTTCCTGGAAGGTTAATAATATTGAGCATCTTTTCAAATACCTTTTGGCCATTTGAGTGTGGTTTTTGGAGAAACGTCTGTTCAAGTCCTTGTGCCCATTTTAATCAGGTTACTATTATTTTACCTATAATAAATAAAGTGACAATCTACATATGGTTGTTTTCCATGCCCTGCTTTGTCCACAGAAGCATATTTTCCCATAAGAATAAAACTAATACGTCAAAAAAGATGCATGCATGTCTGTGCTTGTTTTGCAAAGCGGAAAGCTGAAGTATGGGGCTATAAATCTGTCTCAACATCAATACCCTCCAGCCTCTGAACACGTGTGGGTGTCAGTCACCCTCTTGGGTGCTACAATGCATAGATTAAAGCCAGTTCCAGCAGGGGAGGAGTCCGACAAGGGAAATGTGTGTTCTGTAGTGAATGGAATCTGCACAGCGGACTAAGGGAGCCAGAGGAATCCTGAAAAAAGCAGGCTGGGGCGAGAGGAAAGAGCAAAGCGCCAGCCTGCTTGTGGCACAAGAGAGAGCATCCCACGGAGAAAGCAGAGGAAGGGATGCATTCAGGAAATTGAATATTTGGAGAGCTGCAGTGGGGGGTACAGGGAAGGCATCTAGGAATGAGGCTAGAAGAGAGCCTTCATGAAAGAGGCTTATGGTACAATACAGAGCCCTTCCCAGTCCTCATGGCGGCCCAGGAGGTTTATATTTGTAATTCCATGGAAAAGTCATTGGAATTCCACCAAGTTCATTCCAATCTACCACTTCCAGTGCAACCCATGATGAGAATAAAGACACTAAGGCATATTTGTAGTTATGGGGAGCCACGTAGTCCTAAGTCCAGCTAAAATAATGGCTACCTGGAACAAAGGCCTTGATCCATGCCTGAACTCAAGTTTTATTAATTCATGCAGAAGGGAGTGGTTTGAGGATGAGTGACTGTGAGAATGCTGGGAAGTAGGACACAGTGAGCTGGGCTAGGAATAAGGCCTAAAGTCACCTCTGCAATATGCAGAGAGAAAGATATTTAGAAAGAATAATCTGCATAACAAAATTGAGGTAGCATGTGATGCTTTGGGGTTGGTGCCTCAGCTCTGATGTGTAATCTTTGAAGCCCTGGGAAGTCATATCCTCTTACCTTGAGGCTCAATCCCAGACAACAGTAGGGAGCTCGGCTCTCCATCTGGCCTCACCTTGACTCACACATTTTATTTGGGAGCTAAGGCGGGGTGCGGGTGGGACACTGACCTGTTGTCTTTGCTTCAAAGACTACGCATCAGCACCTGGGCTAGGCTTATTTGCATTGCTTAAAGCCAACTGAAGCGATAAGGAAAAGTCGTAGCCGGCTGTGCACACATCATTGTATGGAAATAGAGTCAGGTTCCTCCACATCATGGCACAGAAGTAGGATGATCTCCTAAAGGAATAAGCCCAGTGATTTCACCTAAAGAGGGAGCCTCCTCTACAGGATCCCTAATCTTTTGTTCCTGGTAACTTGACTTGCTCATTGCCATCATCAGAGATGAATGGAAACCATCATGCCCTCTGCATCTTCTGAAAGCCAAACTACTTGCCACTGTGTTTGTTTTTTGTTTTTGTTTTTTTTTTGGTTTTTCTCCGGTACCGGGAACCGAACTCACGACCTTGCGCATGCCAGGCAGGCGCTTTTGCCGCTGAGCTAAATCCCCAGCCCCAACTTGCCACTGTGGAAGCAGGTGTAGGCAGGAGGAGGGACAGGTGCTTGGTGAAGCTGTGAAGCGTGCTTCTTCTGCGCTTTATGTCACCCTTGACACACACACATGCGCACATGCAGATCTATTTGCATCCCTCCCTCAGAGCCTCCATGTGGCCCAGTGCCTCTCATTAGTGAACTAAGCTGAGCTGCATGATCTTACCCATTTGTGATGAATTTGGATCTTTCCCCTGTAGCGTAACACCATAGGCCAGTTACAGGGGAAGATTTTTCAGGAAGCACCAGGAACCTAACAGGAGGATGTCAAGCTCCTGGAGAAGCGACAGGGAAGAGATCTGCCGGTGAACATCTTTATGGTGCCTCAGAGCTTCCCATAGCAGGGGTGTCAGAAGACATCTGGAAAGACTCACATTTTAGGTGGGTGGGCGGTGTGTGCCTGGCAGCCGAGGAAAGGATCTGATCTGCGTGGAGTGCAGTAGGCTTCATGGATTTTCTCTGCTAAGAGAATCATTGCTTAGGGGCTATGCTGTCAAAAATGTGGGTCTATGTGTCCAGATCACCCAAACT
>NW_004955512.1:2666485-2756312 GCF_000276665.1 Chinchilla lanigera | reverse complement strand
TTCCTTGGTTGCCGGGGGTACTCTGCCCTCAGATTCATTCCTACTTCATCTCGTCTTGGTTCCTGTCCATCTATGCTGGCAGCTTTCCACTGGTAGAACATTCTCAGAAGCCTTGTGTGTCTCCCACATGATCCAGGAGACCAAGTAGTGAGATGAGGGGGTCCTCCACAGATCCCTCCCAATACCTGTTCCCGCCTTGTGCTGAGATGACTGATTGGATTCATAAATCACACGCCTAATCTATTTGGGAAACAGTTGCTCAACCACACCTTAGGCCCTGCTTCCAGAGCAGGGTACCTGGACAGGCTGTACCTTCCACACTTTGCTTGGAAATCATCTAAGCTAAATATCCAATTTCATTGCTTATAAGTTCTACTTTCCACAAAGCAATAGAATATAATTCAGTCAAGTTTTCTTCCATTTTATAACAAAGATTGCTTTTCCTCCAGTGTCTAATAATATGTTTCTCATTTCCATCTGAGACTCACCAGAAACACCTTTGATATTCCTATTTTAGCAACATTCTGTTTATGATGATATATTCTTTTCCAGAATGATAAATGTAGAGCTTTCTCTTTGGTTCTCACATTTCTCTGACTTCTCACTAGAATAGTCTTTAATACTTCTAGGGGCCAGGGATATAGATCAGTGACACAGTGCTTGCCTGGCAAGCATAAGGTCCTAAGTTCGATTCCCAGTACAAAAAAAACAAAACAAAAAAAACTCTGCCATCCTCTCTTCAAGGCAGTTTAGGCTTTTATTATTGACTTCCTGAAAACTCTTCCAGCCTCTACCCTTTATCCAATTGCAAAATCACTCCCACATTTGAGGTGTTTATTACATCTCCCTTCCTAGTATCAAGACCTATGTTCATTTGCTAGGATTGTCCTAACAAATTATTACAAACTGGGTGGTTTAAAAACAAACAACAGAATAAATTATTCTATCATAGTCTTGGAAGTTAGAAGTCCAAACTCAAGGTGTGAGTAGAGCCACACACCCCTGAAACTCTGAATGGAATCCTTCCTTGCCTCCTAGCTTCTGTTAGTGACTGGCAATATTGGCCCCCCTTAAATCCAGATCTCTGATTTCACATGGCACCCTTCCATTTGTGTGTATATATCCACAATTCCCTCTTTGTACAAGAACAGTGGTCATATGGGACAAAGGTTCACCCTAATGACCTTATTATTTGAGTATATCTGGAAAGACTATTTTCAAATAAGGTCACATCACAGACGCTGGAGATTAGGACTTCTTCAACCTCTCTTTGGGGGTCATGAGTCAACCCACCACACTGGATGAAAGATGGCAGATGTACACAGCTGTGTAGACACCAAGCAGATCAAGGTAGAGAGCATTTCCAGCACAGTACAAACTTCCATAGGCTCCCTCAGTCAATATTCCCCAAAGACAGCCTTTATTCTGCACACCATGGCTTAGTTTTTTGTATAGTTTTCATGTTGCTTGCTATCATGGAAGCCAACTATGGAGAACCAGAAAGAAAGGGAATTTTTCCAGTAACCACCTAATCCAGGAAATTAATAGGTGTCATCATAGCCCAAGGAAGGTTTATAACAACAGAGTATTGGAGAAGACATCTGCACGTTTACACTGCAGCTATAGAAAAGAAGAGCGGAAATAATTAGACAGCAGTACGGGCAAAGGCAACTTATACTCTCAAAGCTGCTTTCTGGATTCCAACTAAATGCCAGATTTGTGCTACTTATTCATCTCATTTCATTTCATTCGCAAAAAAACCAAAACCAAAAAAACAAACTTTGGATGAAACCATGCTGTTTCCATCTAGAAAGAACAATTGGGACACAAAGTGTTGTTGAATAACTAATCCCTAGCAAACAGATGACTGTTCAATTTCAAACAGAGCTCTTCTGGGCTCCCAGATTAGTCCCCGGTACAGCAAATATTTAGTGAATGATTATTACGGACATAGTCATAGAGACTTGTGCACAAACGCCACAGTGACTCTGTTCCCAAAGGACTTCGTATTCCCGGGAGAAACCCCAATAAACCTTAACAGAAGGCAGTCAAAGCAATAGGAGAGAACAACATACAGTTCTATAAAAGCACAGAAGATAAATATTTGTTACTTAGGGGTGTGGCGATGACCAGGAAAGCTTCCTGAGATGTTAAGAAAGCAGAGGCCGGAGAAGGGCGTGGGAGGAGAGGGGGAAGGGTGGAGAGCATGAAGCCCAGGGGAAACGAGGCAGATGGAGATGCGGAGTTGGTTTCCCTAAGGTGCCAACGCCATCGCTCATGGAGGGCTTTCAGCCTGCAGAGGTTGCTTTGATGGCTGGCATAAAATAAAACCTGAATGCATTTCACCATGGCCTCACACGCCCTACTGTTTAATACTTGTCTCCCGTGCTTGTGGATGGTACTTGTATTTGCGGCCTCTGTGAAGGGGACTAGGTGCCTCGGCAAGGAGGGCCAGTGGGCACGCTTCAGTTTAGCCGGTATTTTTAGAAACAATTTGGGGATGGACTTGAGCAGATGGGACTGGGGCAGGGAAACTTAACTGTTAAAATGACAAGAAATGGCAAGAAGAGCAGTGATGGTAGGGAAGGAGAAAGGAGGTCATACTGGAAAACAAGTTAGAAGATAGACCACCATCAGTTAGTGAGTCATGGGCAGTAAAGAGTAAGTGGTTTTCCTTCCTAACGTCATACATACGTATATATTTTTGCAACTGCTGCTGCTGTGATAATCTTTCTCCTCTCTTTTCACTCTTTTCTCTCTCTTTCCTTCTCTTTTTCTTTCCTCTCTTTCTCTCCTTCCTTCCTTCCTTCCTTCCTTCCTTCCTTCCTTCCTTCCTTCCTTCCTTCCTTCATTTTTCCCTCAGGGGTCTGAACTCAGAGCCTCACTCATCTTAAGCAGATACTCTACTACCAAGCTACATCTCCAGCCCTTTCATTACAAATTTTGTTTTAATGCAAGGTCTAGCTAGGTTTTCCCAGTCTGGCCTCAAACTTGTGATACTTCAGCCTTTTGGGTAGCTGAGCTTACAAGCCTGTACCTCCATGCTGGCCACAGCATTGGTTCTAATTCAAAGATACAACTAGCCTGTGCACACAGTCTGGGCCACTGAGAGATTGGGGATGGCACAGAACTAGGCAGAAGGAACAGGGGCCCTTGGCTTCATCCAGATAAAGAAAATATTCCTCAGCTTCTCTGTGGCAAGCTTGTACTAGTGAGAAACATTTGATCAACACCAAACCCAGTTGTAGAGAATTACAACTAGCTATCTTTGGCAGTTGTTGTATAAGGTCATATTGATATTATTGGTCAGTAAAAATGTACCAATTTCTTTTTTTTACAGTCTGCAAATTGAGAGTGAGAAAGTATATGGCGTCACCTGAAATCAGTAGTCATTATCATAGTCTTGAGTATAAGTAGCAGCTTCCAATGACCTTAACTCAGGACCCAACCAAGACTTATCTGAATGGGCCACGCCTGTTAACAGCTGATTAAAAGACTACTGAGGGACTGGGGATTTAGCTCAGCGGCAAAGCACCTGCCTGGCAAGCACAAGGTCATGAGTTCGGTTCCCGGGACCGGAGAAAAACCAAAAAAAGAAAAAACAAAACAAAAAAAAACAATAAAGGACTACTGATAAGTATAATTTGAGGACAGCTAAGGAGGGAACCTCATCAAAAATCTAAGTGATTCAACAGCAAATCTGTGAAATAAAGCCATTTCTTCAGAGTTCCCAGCAAAAATTTCCACCAGATTTGCCCTTTATTTCTAAGATTTGCCAGGTACTGCCTGTAATGTTGCCTTACCACAGACTCAAGGCAGCAGACCTAGCTGATCATGGGTTGGAAACATCAAACCTGTGACCCAAAATACAACCCAAGTGGTTAGCAAACTCTTTCTATCACTGGGAGAGAGTTATAATTTAGGCTCTCCAGGGCTTGTTTCAGTTGCTAGTATTTCTCTGTGTTTACAGAGCAAAATAATGGGTGTGACTGTTAAAGTTTAATTTATAAAAATAGGTGGCAGAGAGCAAAATATGGCCCATGAACTAGACTGACAAACCTCATATAGAGATTTTAAAAAGATGGGCTTTAGAGAAAGATCTTCGAGTCTCATCCTTTGCATATGGTTCCTGTATTTCAGCATGGTAATACATTTGTGGACTTTTCTCCTGTTAATCTATTGCCTGTTTATTTCATAGACTTAAACTATAGGAACTCTAAAACTTAAGGTTTCCTTTTAAGTGCAGAAGGGTCAACAAAGAAAAGACAAAGCGGGACAGTGAGTAATTATGGATGCTGCTTTCAAAGCACAGGGGAAGGCTGGCTTTGGGAGCACCTGCTGCAGTGCTCTGCCTGCCTTGGAGAGGTAGGTGGGACTCAGCAGCATGGGACCGCTTTTCTAAACTTGCTCTGTAAGGAAAGAGTGAAGCGTTGGGGCCGTTGGGGGAAGAAAGGAGAAAAGAAAGAGATGAGCACAAGAGGGTGAGGAAACTGGCAAGAAGGAAGAGGAGAGGCTGTACATTAGGGTCACGGTGAGGCTCTGGCTCCAGCTTACTCCCCAGACCACTGGGTTCTGCAGGAAACAAGGCAGGTGGGGCTTTCCTTACCCACTCGAGACCCTTCATATGTTCCTTGGAAACGAGGGGCTGGATTTCCAGTTAAGACAATAACTGCGAACTAGGATTGCCACTGCTTATTAGAGTCTATGCACCCTCAGTGTCAGGTCATTGCTTGTGTTTTCTCTTTGATTTTTTTTCTGGAAGTCAGTAAGATAAGTGATAGTATTGACCCCAGTTTACAGATGAAGATATTGAGGATTGGAGAAGCTAGATAATTTGCCCAACAGCAGAAGTAGAATTTTATTTTGGTAGATTTTTAACTGACATTTACTTAATTACTACTTACTTATTGTTGCTTGGGATTGAATCCAGGACCAGACATATTTTAAGGGAGCCCTCTACTTCTGAGCCTCCCCAACCCCCAGCCCCAGAAACAGGGTTTGAACAGGGCTAGACTAACTGTCAAGCTTCTGAGCACAGACTATGGGACTTCCAGCTTAGATCCAGGTCGTAAGAGAGGAAGTGAGAATTCTTCTCTCCTGCTCCAGCCCAGGGCCATTTGAGTCCTGAACAGGGCTTCTGGAGCGGGGCTTAATTTTTTGAACCTGATGTTGATCTGGCTTTGGGAATGCAGCTGCCTCCTGAAGAAGCCGGCCTACTCTCCATCTGGTGCATTAGCTAGCTTCCATTGCCTCCTCTCTCCCTTGGCCTGTGGGTCACCAGGCTACTCGATAGCACCTTGGCCAGAGAGTCAATGGCTAAGGAAAGGAAAAGAAGGAAACTTAGCTCAGCCCTTGTTACCTGAGGCGGCAGCTGAAACCAATGCTCACAAAAGGAGTTTTGTGTTTCCCATGAATTTAAAATGGCCCTGTCACTCATGCTACCAAATGTCCCGAGCTGGTGATCCAAAAAAGAATGCAATCATTGTGCAAGCAGGGCAGTTTATAAGCAAATATTTCACAGCACTCAGCTAATGCAATAAAAACTCAAAGCCAAGCAGCTAACTGCTGGGCTGTTTCTTTGTTGCTCTGGGCTGGGTTGTGGGTAGGGGAAGATTAAGGGAAGTTAGAACAGCAAGAAAGCTCAAGCTCTGCAGGAGGTCTGAGTCATGTCCCCTACCACCCCGGAGGTGTTTCCTCACCTCTCAACTCTAGGTTGTCTTATCTGTTTGCAATTTCCAGTCCTGCCCAGGGGACATGAAAGCCTCAGCCTGGGATGTCTATAGGTCGGAAAGGTATTGACAAATTCTAAGCAGCTGTGGAGGTGATATGGCCGTCGGTGGGAGTGGCTAGTGGGACAGCTCCTTCCTGGAGGTTTTAGGAAGAAGAGGAAAAGAAGACCACCTCCTGAAAGCAGCAGCAGGTGTCTGTTTAGAACCCACTTCTCATCTTTTTTTTTCTCTCTCCTCTTCTTTTGCTTTTTAAAAGATTCACTTCTGCAGATAGAGAAGGGAGCTTCAACTTGCAAGGCTGCCCTTGCTCCTGACATAAGGGTGCACCAAGGTTTGCGCCAAAGCTTGAGGCAATTGCGTGGGAGCTGAGATGTGAGGTTGAAAGGGAAACTATCCTAATTCTGATTTGCTTTCTTTTTCTCAAGCTATTATTCTTAGATGTTTCTTGAGTGGCAAAGAGAATGAAATATTCCACTCTGGTCTTTTTTCTTTTTTAGGATTTGCAGGTATTGTTTTTCTAATTTTTTTTTAGTTGTGAAAAATTTGAAACAAAAGTAAAAGAGAAGACTGAATCATTAGCCCCTCTGAGAAAAAAAACTTTTTTTCACTCTGAGAAATTTTAAAGCTAGCAAAAGTAGGGAAATAAGTGGAACTAATTAGCTAACAGAGGTGGGGAATGTGAACTCCTTTGTGAATTCTCAGTAATAAAGGGATCTCAGCTATGACAGGTAAGTTACCGAATCTTTCATCTTTTGGAGTGCTCTATCTTTGGCCAGCCTTTAAAATCTGTCTTTTAATTAAAAGCTCCTATTAGATTTCTCTCTCTCTCTCTCTCTCTCTCTCTCTCTCTCTCTCTCTGTGTGTGTGTGTGTGTGTGTCTTTTCTCTTGCCACAGAGATTTATGAATATGTGCAGATCTTGGATGGACAAAAGGCACATGAAACCTGAGACCCGAGCAAAGCCTCATGAATAGGGCTTCAGAAAAGCCAGCAGGCAGTCTGCCTCATAGGTCCTGAGGAGCAGCAAGTAGGACCCAAAGAAGGAAGACGGGTGGGGCAGACCAGAGAAACCACTTTCATTGACCTACCAGTGAGTGGGGTGGGCATCTAACCAGGGAGATGGGTCTTCAGTGGTCTATACTCCACTGGAGTTTCCCAAACTTCAGCACACCCATAGGTGACTGACCTGGAGCTCTTGCTAAGATGCAGATTGTGATTTAGCAGGTCCGAGGCAGGGGAAGCTGAGAATATGCATGTAATAAAGTTCCTGAGGAAACACAGTTTCCTGGGTTGCAACCTATGAAGTCATCAAAGGGCCCCGAGTTTGGCTTACTGTTATCATCTTGAAATTTTTTGTTGTTGTGGTGGTTGCTGGGGATAGAACACAGGACCTTAGACATCCTAAACACATACCCTACCTTTGAGCTATGCCTCCGGCCTGAGATTCTTAGTAGTGTTAAATCTGAACTTGTGTTTTGTAAGTAAAGTCTGTTGGGACAAGCCAGCACGAGATTCAAGGGGCCTTGCAGTGCGGTATGAATCTGCCAACCCCTTTCCATACAGTGTGTGAGATATCCTGTGGGAACACAGTCCGGTGAGAGTCTGGCATGGTGTTCTAAGAATCATGAGTTGCCGAGGAACCCAAGGCGTCCCTTCTGAGTTACTCTCCGGAGTTAGCTTCAACGGAGTTACTCTCCTGAGTTACTCTTGTGCCGAGAAGTGGTGACACAGAAGTAAAGGACAGCTCCTTTTCCTTTTTACTCATCCTTCAGGAGGCACAGGGGTTGAGCTTGTTAGTTGAATGCATGCTTGCTTTGTTCACTGTCCTGGTAGGGACAAAATACAGACGTGTGCACAAGTTACAAGAATTGTGGTCCAGCCGTTGTGGCGCACACCTGTAATCCCATCACTCGGGAGGCTGAGGCAGGAGGATTGCCATTGCATCAGTAAGAGGCATGGGAAGGGTTTATTAGGCAGAGATTTTAGGGTTTATGTAAGAGTGACGTGCGGGAGCACAGAGAAATGAGACATATTTCCTGGGACAGGAAGCAATTCTGCTTCTCTTGAAGGGGTGGAAACCCCAGGAAAGGTAGCCCACCCCCCTCTCCCTGGATTGCCGGCTTCTTCAGGAGGCAGCTGCATTCCCAAAGCCAGATCAACATCAGGTTCAAAAAGTTAAGCCCCGCTCCAAAAGCCCTGTTCAGGACTCAAATGGCCCTGGGCTGGAGCAGGAGAGGAGAATTCTCACTTCCTCTCTTACGACCTGGATCTAAGCTGGAAGTCCCATAGTCTGTGCTCAGAAGCTTGACAGCCTGGGCTACATAATATAAGTGAGTTCAAAGCCATCCTGAACTACATAGTGAGATCCTGTCTCAAACAAAAAACAAAAAACAAAACAAAAAGCCCCAAGCTGTGTCATTTCAGTGATTTCCACATTGCCCTTCAAAAGTTTGTATAATTTGCATTTAAAACTGGCTCTGCTTGGGACTGGGGGTGCCGCTCAGTGGTAGAACACTTGCCTAGCAGGCATGAGGTGCTGGGTTTTGTCCCCAGCACTACAAACAAACAAAACAGTAACAAAGGCCCAATCTAAAAAAAAATTTGACATTGCTTGGTAACAGGATGAAGATAAATTTATGCTAATCAGTGAAAATTCTCTTTAGTTAGAATGACATTAAATAGTAAGTAGGGAACACCAGTACAGGTTGAAAGGTTGTGGGGAAGAAGAAAATGATATCGTTTTAGTACACTGAGTGGTGCTTTTCCCCGGCTTTGAACAAGAGGCCACATTTTTACTTTCCCTGAACCACACAAATTATGTAGCCAGCTGTCACTCCCGCTGGTCATAGATCACATTTTGAGAAGTGAGACTTGAGAATCAGGTTTTGAAACCCGACAGACTTAGGTAATATTGCAGCTTGTACGGCCTGCTGTTATTGTGATCTCAGGCAATCCTTAAAGGAATGCATAAAAGGCAAAGCATTATCTCTCTGGCTTATCAGTCTTAATAACAATTAACTCTGTAGTTGATCTCTTTCCACATTCCTTAGTCTCCTTATCTATAGGATCACGGATGATAATTCCAGGCTCTTGTTCCTTCAGCAGGCCCTGGAGTGAAGGAAGGACTGCTGAAGGACTGTAGTTGGCAGATTTTCTTCTAGCCTCTCTGCCTGGCCTGCGCTCTGTGAAAACCAGAATATGTCATGCCTGGAAACCAAGGCTGTGCTTACACAGGCTCTAACATGGCATCAATATTAATATAGGATAGCTGGGTGCGGTGGCGCACGCCTGTAATCCCAGCACTCGGGAGGCTGAGGCAGGAGGATCGTTGCGAGTTCGAGACCAGCCTGGGCTACAAAGTGAGCTCAAGGCCAGCTGGAACCACATAGCGAGACCCTGTCTCAGAAAGACCAAAAAAAAAAAAATTAATATAGTGTAGATGTTCCATATGAGGTGAATGCAAATTCTCTGTCAGCCAAGCAAAGGGAAGCAGATTATAAGCCATGAGCAAGAAACATTCTTGAAACATGGCAATCATCTCTCAATTCCTGTTATTTGTTTTAATTTTCTCCCTTCTCTCTCTTGTCCAAAGCATACTACTTCATCCTGCGAGGACTGGCCATGTGAATGTTTTGGCGTGACGGGGTTTGATCCTAGCTCTGGCTTTGTTTTGCCACTGACGTCCTGGCACTGCTCTCCACCAGTACCTGCGGGGCTGCTCTTGTAAACACTGCTAGCTAGCAGAAAGGGCACCTGCAGGCCAGTGTGTCCAGCAGAGCCCCAGGCCTGGTTCTAACTGGCTGACCCCTCACCCGAGTCTTAAGTTGGTTTACTTCATCTGAGATCTAAACGGATCACTTAGACCAGGGAGAAGGGATTCTGTCGATGTATATAGAACATCTTGTTTCTGGGAGGGGAGTGCGTCCTAACCTAAGAAAAGCCAGTGAGTGGGTGGTAGCAGTCCAGGTGTTGGTAGGCAGCCCAGGTATTCCAATGCCATGGACTGCTCTCCTCAACCCAGCTGTCTCTGTTAGTAGATATTGCCTCAGGCAGGGTCTCTAATCACCCAGGCTTTTTAAGATAATAGCACAGCATTGAATTTCATCATTTTTTATTTTTTGTGCTGGGGTTTAAACCCAGGGCCTAATGAATGCTAGGCCTGTACTCTACCACTGACCTATAATGCCTAGATCCCTCTCATTTTATTTTAATTTTTTTGTTTGTTATTTTTTTGAGACAGGGTTTCATTATATAGCCCAGGGTGGCCTTGAACCCACAAGCGATTCTCCTGTTTCAGCCTCCTGAGGGCTGGGATTACAGGTGTGCACACCCCCACCCAGCTCCTCTCATTTTCAATAAGAAGAAATGAGGTCCTTCAGAAAATAAGAGAGGAATTTGCTCAACATCACATACCTAGTTAGTGGCAGATCTTGGTCTGGGCTACTCTGCTTCTCATTCATGTAACTCTGAGTCAAGCACAGAAGTAGTCTGGGGCACCTTGGGGACTGTTGTGCTTCTACATTTTCTCACCTTCTAGACACTAAATTTCCAGGGGCCACAAACAATGTATTTTGTCTGCACCACAGCGCTCAGCTTGAATTGTCAAAGGACAAAAATTGAACAATTTGACTTAAAGATTTTAATTGGCTTTATTTTTGATCCTAGAATCAGATGATTTCACTCCATAGAAATAGATCGAGTGCAGTAATGGGCCTGAGTTAGGATAGCAGAAATAAAAGCTAGGCAGAAAGGAGACAGGGAAATCATAACTAAAAATTGTACTTGTAAGAAGACTGCGACTCCCAGGGCCCAGCGAGGTGACTCAGGGCGATCCCTATCTGTGACTGATCTAGGTCCACATACTGTCTGTTAAATTTAGGCTCCTTCCCCATCAGACCCACCACACTCAAAATTCCTCAGGAAAACTAAAGTCCATAGATTGGCTTAATTTAGAAAGTAAAGAGCAGGAGCCTGCAAAGAATGTTTAAATTATCTATTTAAAAAAAAACAAACAAGGTGTGTGGTGTCACATACCTGTAATCCCAGCACTTGGGAGGCTGAGGCAGGAGGATCGTCGTGAGTTTGAGACCAGCCTGGGCTACAAAGTGAGCTCAAGTCCAGCCTGAACTGCATAGGAAGTCTCAAAAAGACAAAAAACTAAAAAAAAAAACCCAAGCCTCCCCCAAAAACCTGGGCCCTTAGCTGTAGAATGGGCTACTATGCTTTTTTGGGGAGAGGGGGGTGGGCTACCTTTCCTGGGGTTTCCACCCCTTCAAGAGAAGCAGAATTGCTTCCTGTCCCAGGAAATATGTCTCATTTCTCTGTGCTCCCGCACGTCACTCTTACATAACCCTAAAATCTCTGCCTAATAAACCCTTCCCATGCCTCTTACTGGTGCTTCCTGAAAATTCTTTTTTCATGATACGATTCATGGAACCTGCAATCTCATTGTACAGAGGGTGGCTTAGTCTCCTTGCTGCAGCCTGGGGAGCTCCTCAGACCCAGCCAGGTGCCAGGCCCAGCAGAAAGGCTGGCCTTGCAGACAAAGCAATGGAATGCAGAGCAATCATTTCTAAGGGGTTTCTTGGAAGGCAAGGACAGAGAGAGAGAAAACTAAGAAAAATGATTGCTTAACGAAAGTTACTTCAGGTCACTGTGTGTGTGTGTGTGTGTGTGTGTGTGTGTGTGTGTGTGTGTACAAGAATTACCAGCAGGAGGAACTTCACTGTGGTGCTGATTGAAGCTAGTCTGTTTGGGAAGTTTGGCTGTACTTAATTTCAGTTTGGTGACATGGAACTTTAGCAAGGGTGACTCCATTTTGATTTCTAGTCTGGTGCTTTGGAGACCAATGCAGGATCTTAATCCAAAACAGTGTTCTCTTCCTGAAATTTGTGTGTGTGTGTGTGGGGGGGGAATACTTGGGATTGAACCCACAACCTTTGCACTGAGCTACATCCCCAGCCCTTTTTATATTTTGTTTTTTTAAATTTAGAGACAGGGTCTTATTAAGTCACTAAATTGGCCCAGGTTGGTCTCAAACTCATGATTTTCTTGCCTCAGCCTCCCAAAATGTAATATTTATTTAAGTGTACAATGTTGAAAGCTTGGCTTAGCATTAAGCATACACATTCAGAAAGGGCTGGATGATGTTTTGCCTTTTCTTTAAGTAAAAATGATACATGACCTAACCTAAAATTAACAGACTTAAGAAAATTTCTACATAACAAATTTCTTCTTCTATGAAGAAGCTCTTCATAGTGGTCATAAAGTTTTTCCCGACCTTGCCTGGACCAAGCCAGGTGACCCAACCCCACCCCTACCCCAAGCGTGGCTCTGCAGAACTTCTGTGATATTTTAATAGACTCCATTCACCAGCTGCTTACAACAGCTGGCCATAGTGCTACCTCCTTAACTATGAATGAGGTGATAAATGCCATCACGCCCATTTTATAGGTGGAGAGAGTGAAGCACTAGGAGATGAAGTCATTAGCCCACGGGCTGCTGAACTCAACTGGCAGGACAGGGCTGTGAGCATAGGCAGGGGAGGTATAGCTCTGGGAGAGAGTGGCTGCCGGCATGTACAGGCCCTGAATTCAATCCTCAGCACGACAGGGAAAACTGTATACGTATAGCTCAACGTCTACATCCTATATCCATCCACTTGCATCTTCTTTTAAAGAAATCACCTGTATTTAAAAAGATAGGAACTTGAATCTTCAAAGTGTTTTGAATTTAAAATGTTATCTAAAATGTTTCATTTTATCTGTGAACTGAGAAATCTGTTTGAACCTACTCCAGACTGTTGTGTTTGTCTAGAGTACTTGGTGATGTGGGCTTTCTCCGCAGCAGGTAGAGAACAGAGGAAGCCCCACTCACGATGCAGTGTGCGGTGTAATAAATGTTTTAGCAAAAAGGCCCCTCAAGCTGTCTGATGTTTCTACCTTGCCGTTTATACTTATAAGAATGAAGACAGTAGAGCATGGTGGCTAATCCTGGCTCTCTCCAAGCTGCTCATCTGCCTGAGCGTCATGATTATGGCTAGGAAAGCAACCTTTAGGTCTCAGTAAGTGGAGCAGGCTTAGAGAACAAGGAAAGCCTAGTCTGGGAAGATTCCTTTCTGCTTTTCAACTGTCTTCTCAGCTGCCACCTGTTGTCACTGGCTAATTCCAGAACAGCCTCTAGCTCCCAAAACTCCAGCCAAAGGAGAAGGGGGTAGGCAAGTAGAAAGTCTATTTATATTTTAAGACAGGGGCTCCGTATGTTACCTGCAATGCTGCCAAACTGGTGATCCTCCTGCCTCAGCCTCCTCAGTAGCTTGGAGGTTTCTACATAATGGCTTATATGAAACAGACCACCTGCAATGGCCTGGTGGTAAAGCACTCAGGAAGCAGTTGGCCACGGGAGCCACTGGTCAGAGTATATCCTCTACTGGATGGGGCGGGGAGCCTCACATTACAGGCCTGGTACCTTGGGTCTCTGTGAAGTCAGCTGTTAGCAGAATCCTGCTGAACTTCTGATTTACACATTTCCTTTCCCCTATTTGGTACAAGAAATTGCTCGGGGCTTCAAAACATATCTGTGCTTCCAGAGTGCTCCTCCTGGTGCTTTAAGGGGACAGGTGAGGTCTGTGTTCTTGAGAACACAACCTGTGTCTTTTCCAGGCCGAATTTTGGCCAAAAGAGATTCAGAGAGTGAAGCCACATATATGGAGCATGTGTTTAAGAATCCATGGAGGTGGGAATGTTTCATTGTCTCTCACACACACACTGACAGATTTTTTCTTCTTCTGTTA
Organism: Chinchilla lanigera; assembly: GCF_000276665.1. Taxonomy (NCBI): domain Eukaryota; kingdom Metazoa; phylum Chordata; class Mammalia; order Rodentia; family Chinchillidae; genus Chinchilla; species Chinchilla lanigera. Next base: position 2,742,792 of record NW_004955512.1, on the reverse strand, counting down.
TTGATAGTTCTGAATGATGTATTTTACCCCAGAGGTCAAAATGTGCCTAAGTCTATGACTGTGAGTGGGCAAATAAGGGATAGAAACCTGGTCCTGGCAATCCTCCATTTCCATCTGTGGTCAGATTTTTACTACAAAGGCAGGATATAAAGCATTAGTGTAAGTCAGAATGTCTTAGTGAACAGTCTTAATAAAGCTACCAATTTCTCTGCACAATGCTGGCTTTTGGATCTTTTCACAGCTAATATATTTCCTATTGATAACAACTAAATGGTGTTCTGGCTTTTTTTTACAGTAGATTCCATGTGTTATGGGTTGTGTCTAGATGTCCCCCCAGAGCCTCATGAGGTCATAGGTGGGGCTTTTTCAGAGTTGGCTGGATCTAGAGTGACTGATTCATGGTGCAGTGCTAGGATTAAGTGTGCTAGGATTAAGAATGTGAGTGCTACCCACCCTAAAGGCAAGTGCCCTAGATACAATACAAGGAATAGAAAGAGGCTTGCTGCTAGTGACTTGTAGCTTGTCGCTTGCTGCTTGCTGCCTTCAGCCTGCCATGGACTGTTCCTCCTCTGTGATGCGCCTTTACCATGCCACCCTGCCTTGGGGCCAGCTGAATATGGGCTGAAACCTCTAAGAACTGTGAGCCAAATAAAGCTTTCCTTAACTTGTGGGTGCTGAGTATTTTGACTTAGCAATGAGAAAAGACATCATCTTAGTTGACATCATCAACTAAGACATCATCCATGGGCTGTAGTTTTCAGAGTTATCTTGCATTCACATGTGTGTTTAGTGTTGTCTGCTATTTCTGTAAAAGCTGCCATTATAACACATTAACCGGGGCTAAGGATATAGCTCAATGGTAGAGCGCTGGTCTATCAGGCATGCGAACCTGCATTCCATGCCCAGCACCATGAAAGCAACAAATAATGAGCACAATAAACAACAAAAATGAAACTATTCAAAGATTAATTTTTGTTTTTAATAATCTACTTATTAATTATATATAATCATCATTTTGTCTTTTAGTATGCCTTGCAATCTTTTGTTGAGAGCCAGAGCTGATGAAGGAACTGCTGTGAAGAGGTTCTGCGTGAGATTGCAGTTGATCTGGCCAAGTGTTAGGCCCACATCACTGTCTGCTAAAACTGCAGGCGTCGGAAGCCAAGCTTTCATCTGCTGCCTTGCTTTGGCTTCTTTGTTGTCTATGGGCTTCCTTAGAGATTACTTAAATATTCTCTAGAGACTTATTAAACAGTTTTTTTATAGTTGTATTTCCTGGTTATGACACAGGAGCCCACTGATGTGGTGGTGAGGTGCTGGGGAGGGACGAGCTTTGTAGTCCTATGATAAGGCTGTGACCCTGCCTGTGACCTTTATAAGTGCTTCAGTTATTTTTCACCCTTAGATGAGACAGGCACGTGAGAGCGGTATTTTCCTTCCCTCAGGTTATTTGTCTTGAGGAATAGAATATTCTGGGCATATTTTAAAATGGCTACTTTCCCTACTTCAGCTAGAAGCATTAGGAAATTTTTCTCTAATCTTTACTATGAGAACCTACAAGGGTTTTTAACTGAGCAAGAAAATGTGAATTCAACCCTACTACTGGCCCATATTTGTCTCTGAAATTTTTTTTTTTTTTTTTGTCTTTTTGAGACAGGGTCTTGCTATGCAGTTCAGGCTGGCCTTAAGCTCACTCTGTAGCCCAGGCTGGTCTTGAACTCGCAATGATCCTCCTGCCTCAGCCTCCCGAGTGCTGGGATTACAGGCATGTGCTACCACGCCCAGCTGTTTCTGAAATTTTTAACAGAATAAATAATACATAAGATTTATATCACCCATAACTGAGACATGGAGGTATTAGGCTGAGAGACAGACAAAATGGAGGACTCTTACAAGGGTTAAATAATGGGGGCTTGACCTTCTGGGATGAACGGGGATGGTCCAGCCTGTGGAAGAATGCGGCAGGGTGCACAGCGCAGCAGGTCTGACTGGGATGTTATGAAGTCTCCAGCTTACAGCCAGTGTGGTCACCTCTGCTGGGCGAGCCTCCAGGCTCTCCTTTCTGTGCTGCGCAGGCTCTGGCTGTGGTGCTGCTCCGACATCCATCCCCAGGGACCATGGGAATCAGAGCCACAGCTCCAGTGCTTGGGCAGAGGGGCCTTCTCAGTGTGCGGTTCCCAGGGCAGGAGCCCTGGCTGGCCGCTGATAGGCTGGGTCTTTTTTTGTACTGGGAATCGAACTCATGACCTCATGCTTGCCAGGCAGGCACTGCACCACTGAGCTATATCCCCAGCTTCATAGCTGGGTCCTTAAAGAGGAGTCTTCTAGCACTGCTGACACTGCAGCCAAATGGAAGGCCTGTGGTGCTTTTCCTGCCTGCAGATGCATCTAAGCTCTGTCTGGTCTCTGTGGTGAATGTTTATCTCTGAAGCTTGCCCATGCCAAGCACCCAGCAGTTTGTCAGTGACAGTCCGCGTGTTCCTAGCCCGCACTGGTTCCTTTGCCACATTTTCCTCCCGGGCTCTTGCTCTGGTAAACCGTGGCTCTCTGTACCTGACTCCTGGCTCTTTAACTCAGCAGCAGCTGTTTGGACTCTGACCTCCATTCTTTGATGGACAGAAGAAATATTGGGTTAGAATTTTCTTTTTCTTTTTTTTTGGTACCAGGATTCAAACTCACGACCTTTCCAGGCAGGTGCTGTGTGGCTGAGCTATATCGCCAAGTTAGAAGTACTGTTTCTCAGTTTGTTCAGCCTTTTTCCTATCAGTGGGGAGAAGAGACAAATTTCAAACTCCTTTGCTAGAGCAGAAACTAGAAGTCTCCCATTCAACTTGAGTTTTTCTGCATTTGTTAACAGCTATTTAGAATATTATTTTTTTTGTTGTTATTTTTTGTTTGTTTGTTTTTCCGGTACCGGGAATTGAACTCATGACCTTGGGCTTGCCAGGCAGGCGCTGTGCCGCTAAGCTAAATCCCCAGCCCCCAATTTGAGTTTTTCAAATGGAAGTTCAGGGACAGTCACTCACACGTGAGGTAGAAAAGCCAGGCCAAAGAACTCAGGTACTGTGACTCCCACATGGCGATCTTTTTCCACACCAAAGGAGAAACGGAGGCTTAAAACACCTCAGAGACGGGCCTCAGGTCTCGGGATATTTTTGCTCAGTGCTTTGGTTTTGCTTATCTCGATAGCCACAAGCAGACTGGAATTCTAGTACAAAGCTGTCCCAAATGGGCAGAGGGAAGTGTCCGGGAGACATGGCCCAGTCTTGCTGTTTTATTCTTGCCCATATGGGGACACAGGAAGACACAAAAGCAGAGGAAGTCATTTCATGAATAATGGTGGGAAGGTGGGGGTGTTTTGTTTAGTAAGCATTTTCAGCCGCTGTCTGCCCACAGCAGGCCTGTCATTCATCTTGCGCCACATTGTGGCTCAGCCAGCGTCACTGACACCCAGCACAACAGCGTGGGCTCTCTGGGGTATACAAACCTAAAGCTCGCGCTGCCGCCTCAGGCGCGGGAATACTGTCCACAAGTGAGCTGCCACCCTGCAGGCGGGCACCGGCGTGGGCGTGGAGCGTCCCCAGAGCTCAGCTTCTTGGACTCCAGGTGCCTCCTGGTGTCGGGCCCTGTGCTCGGGCCCATCCCTGGGGCAGCCTTCATGGGGGGATTCTGAGAACCGCAGCAGAATCTCTAAGCTGAGGGCACGGCTTGTGACGGGGAGGGAGGCCCAGCCTCCAGGGACTTTGATCTGGAGGTTCCCTTAGCCCTGGATGTCCAAGTTGAAGGGAGCTGGTTGTGTTCTTGAGGTCCCAGGTTCAGGCTGGGGTTTCTTTAGAGGCCAACGGGTTGTTTAGAGACTCATGGCAGCTGCCTCCCCTTCTGAGCCTCTGCTCCTTCCTCCTGTTGGAGGGGTTGAGATGAAGTAACTAACTTTTTATTTTTTTTAAGTACCCTGGAATTGAACTCAGGACCTCGCGCTTGCTGCCGCGTCACTTATGCCGCCGAGCTATATCCCCGACCCCAAAGGAGAAGCTGTAGAGATGAGGTAACCCCCGTGCAGCTAGAGGTCCTGGTTGCTCTTCAGTGCGGCTGAGCAGGGCCGGACTGTCATGGGAGGTGGTACTTTTCCTCTGCGGGGATTCTGGGCCTGTCTTGTTCCAGGTAATTGTTGCTGCCAGAGGATAATTTATCAAAGCATTTATTGTTGTCTTCTACTCCCGCTAGAAGAGATTTTCAAAAGGAGAAAAAGAGAATTTCTTTCCTTTCAAGGAAAGTCTAGACTGCTGACCTTGGAGGTGTGCATCAGTTACCTGCTGCTGCATAATACATTGTTCCAAATCTTAGTGGATTAGAACAAGAACTATTTTTCCAAAACTATTTCAGTGCGTGAGGCATCCACTGCTTAGCTGACTAAGTTTCTTATAAAGTTGAATGCGAGGTTTGGCTGGGATTCTGGTATTTCAAAGTGTATTTGAGGAGGACCCACGTGTCCCAACTCACTGCTGAAGCTTCTGGTAAAACTCGGGGCATCTCTGGCTGTGGTCCTAGAAATCAGTTTCTTGCACACAGGGTTCTCCACTGGGCAGCTCTCAATACGGCTGCTTCCCTCAGAGCAGTGATGGGCGAAGAGAAGGAGAGTGAAGGGGTAGAAGTCACTGCTGTCTCATCAGCTAATTTTGGAGGGGACATGGTGTCGCATTTGCGGTGTTCTGTTTGAAATAAGTCACTGGGCCCAGCACTTACTCAAAGCAGGGGAATAACACAAGCATGTGGACGACAGGAAGCGGGAATCCTTGAGAACCCTCTCCCAGGCTGCTGTCACAGGTTTTTTTCCACAAGCTGTGTGCTTCCTGGCCCCAAAGTCGCAAGGCTCCTGCTGTGGAACTCTATCAAGGCTGTTATGTGCAAGGTGGATTTCCTGGGTGGCCCTTGGAGGGAGGAGGGAGGGTCTGAAGATGGAGCCACTGGGCTGAAAGACAAGGAGCTGCTCGCGGTCAGCAGTGGCTGCTGCGACTCAAGGACAAATGTGCGGCAGAATCCACAAGCACCAATTTCCTAGCTACAAGCTTCCTAGGAGGCAGCAAAGCTTCTGCGGAGTGAGCAGATGTGTTAGCCTGGGGGCACTAAGCATCAAGCACCATCGTGTCTGGAGCTACATAAAGATGCCAGATCTCCTAAGTGTCAAGAAGGCTGTGGAGGGGCTGGGGATTTAGCTCAGCGGCAAAAGCGCCTGCCTGGCAAGCGCAAGGTCGTGAGTTCGGTTCCCGGTACCGGAGAAAAACTAAAAAAAGAAGGCTGTGGAGCCACCTGCCTTTGAATGGACCATACGGCCTTGGGCCATGAACATCTCAGTAGCTACTGCGATTTACCAAAGATTAGACAATCTTTCCTAGGCATTTTTGGACAAATTTTGTCACTAAAAAGTAAAAGGGCCCTAATAATGACCAACATTAGGAGTCTTCCTATCCTAGCCTAATAAATGAGTATAAAGTCTTAGTCTAAAACTGCTATAATTGGTAATGCATTAATGACAGACTTTTATTTTTCACATTTCTCAAGGCTGGGAAGTCCAAGATCAAGGAGTTAGCATTTGCTGTCTGGTTGTGGAGCTTTCGTCTGCATCCCCCATGGCAAAGGGGACGAACACTGTGTGCTACACGGAGGAAGGCGGAAGGGCAAAACTGCCTAGCTACTTCCCTTGAGCACTTTTATAAGGGCACTGGTCCTATTCATGAGGACCAAGACCTTTTGATGCAGTTGTCTTTTAAAGGGCCTACCTCTTAATCTTATCACATTAGGTTCTAACACATGAATTTGGGAGGACACAGACATTCAAACCAGAACAGCGTTAGAACCAGGTATTATTTATTTATTTATTTGTGTGTGTGTGTGTGTGTGTGTGTGTGTGTGTGTGTTTGAGACAGGGTTTCACTATGCAGTTCAGGCTGGCCTTGAACTCACTTTGTAGCCCAGGCTGGCCTTGAACTCTCAGCGATCTTCAGCTTGCCATGTGCTGGGATTATAGGTGTGCAATACCATGCCCAGCAAACCAGCTATAATTTAATTTTTAAAAATTATATGACTTTTTACATTGTCATTGTAAAATTTGATTTATATTTATTTTAATCTAATCCTTATCACTCTAATAGGTATTATTTCCTTTTAAAACAGAAATTGAAGCTAAGAGAAGTGACTATGTTTTTAGAGAGTTAACTTAGAAGAAACCAGAGCTGGAACGTCCCCATGCACCACCAGAGATCACCTAGAATCAATTTACACGGCTTAAACAAAGACACAAAAAAGAAATCCATTGACTAGTAGAAATGTTGCCAATTCCAATTCCCAAGGTTGCTGTGGTTTTTTTGTTTGTTTGTTTTTGTTTTTGTCTTTTTGAGACAAGGTCTGGCTATGCAGTTCAGGCTGGCTTTGAGCTCACTTTGTAGCCCAGGCTGGTCTCCAACTCACAACGATCCTCCTGCCTCAGCCTCCCGAATGCTGGGATTACAGGCATGTGCCACCACACCCGGCTCCAAGGTTGCCATGGAATTGCAGAGTTGTCAGGCACCCACAATCATCAGAATACTGTATTCATGTATGATAAGTCTCGATTCTTCTGTGCTTCTTTATTGTCAGACTTCTTGTGGTGACAGGTTACCTGCTAGCAAGTTCAAATCTAAAGCTTTCCAGATTCAAGTCCCCTTGGAAGAGCTCTCATAAAAGTCCCTGACAAATCTCATTGTGTCTCTTGGGTTCTAGCTGGGCTGCACATCTGTCTCTGAGTTTCTCACTGGAGGAATGGGATGCTTCCTTTGGCTAGGCTTGGGATAGCCCATTTAAACAGTAGGGGCTGTGGTGTGGAGCGCTCCACCTGGACATAGCTTAGACGAGGAATGGAGGGGTTTCCCTACAAATGAATATGGTTCATTAAGATATCCACTAGAACCAGTAACTTCAAATATTAGATTTAAATTAGATTTCATGGGTTTTTTTTGTTTTGTTTTGTTTTGTTTTTGGTACCAGGAATCAAACTCAGGACCTTGTGCTTGCCAGGCAGGCGCTGTGCGGCTGAGCTATATCCCCAGCCCTTATTGCTGTATTTAGTGCTGATTGTACATTTACTTGCAAACAATTCATTGAAACATTCCTGCTGTTCATTCTATTATTATCATTATATCACCATCACCTACCTATACCTATCTCAATGTTTTTGTTCTTTTAACTTGTCTTAACATTTTACTAAACACAATTAAGGAATATATTGGATAAATTTTTGACATCGGTTTACCTTGCATGTGTGTGAAAGTCATGTTTTTAATTTTTTGAAAATTGTATTTTAGTAATTGCGAGGAGGCTATTGCATCCTTCTTATTTTCAGTGCTCATGTTCCCTTAAAAACTATCTGGAATATATTCATCTTCAGGAAAATCCTAAGCTTAAATTTGCCTCATGTTTTGAACAACTTGCCTCCCAGGTTAGTCTGACTTCTTGAAAGTGGCTCCTCCAGCCCCCCGCCAGGCTGTCCTGGCAGATGTTATGTGGGACCAGAATGCGCCTTTCTCCTGAGTCCCGCCAAAACTGCAGACTAGTGAGTGTAATAGATGAATGTCACTGCGGCAAGGCGCTCAGATTTGGTGCCAGATGTGACAGAATAACGAATGAATGATAGAGAAGGACTTTCTTCTACATACACCTCCAGCTGAAACTTTTATCCTGATCATTATAATCACTGCATATTCATGTCTGTATGGATGTTGCTTCTTGGCTGTGGGGGCAGTGAGGGGTAGAGGAGGATGGACTGCACCTCACTTGCCTAGAGCCTGGATTTAGACACCAAAAGATAGAGCAGGAAAGCACCACTCAGGAAAACATCTAGCACTTGGCCATAAACTTATAGGTCGACTAAGCCATTGATGAGTATCATGCTCATGATCCAATCACCTCTCCAAAGCCCCACCTATAAGCACATGAGGCTTTAGGGAGACATCCAGCTATAAACCATACAGGGAGGTAAAGAAGACATGGGGAGGGGGCATCCTCCTCAGGATGTCAAGCGCACTCTGCCTTGACAGGGCATCTGCGTGAGGTGGGTGAGTTGGTTTCAGAATGGGAAATATCAGTGTGAACTCGTGGGTATCAGCATACACAAACAGACCTGGAAATACATATGGAATATAGTGTGTGTGTGTGTGTGTGTGTGTGTGTGTGTGTGTGTGTGTGTGTGTACACGCATGCGCAAATTCTAACTCTGTCTAGTAAGAGTCCAGGGAGCAGCGACTCACCACTTAGCACTGAACACACATTTGGGGCTTGGCTCCCAAATGCCTTTCTCCACTGAAAGGAACCAGGCCCTGCAAAGAAATGGGTGATACCAGAGGGTGGTGCAGGGAGAAGTGCAAGCGGAACCTGGCACCTCCTGTGCCAAGGAGTGGAGAACTGCTCAAATAAAAAGGATTATCAAAAAGTACAGAAACCAGCCTGAAAGGACTCCCAATAGCCAGACTAGGGCCAATCTGAGGATAGAAATGAACAATCCCGCTAACAGACTGTAGCCTGTTGAGTAAAGTAAGATTCTACCAGTTCATGCTGATATAAATAGATTCTTAAAAGTTTAATGGGCAACAGGCTATGAATGCACACAGCCAGAGAACCCCCTCTAAAAAATACTTGTTAATTGCAAGGAGCAAAAATTAGTTTTACAGTGGACATTACCATAATTAAGTTCAAAGTGAGTATCAGTAGGACACAATGAGAAAAATACAAATGAGCTCCAAAATATTGTTGGCAAAGGTGAGTAACCTGAATCCAACAGCCAAATCCTAGACAAGGGACATGTTATGGAATAAGTGTGACTAATCTTCCTAAATGTCAAAGTTATGACAGTCATGAAAAGACTAAAGAACTGTGTTATACTGTAAGAGGCTAAAGAAACATGACAACTAGATGTATCATGCGATTCTAGACGAGATCCTTTTTCTATAAAGGACATTTAATGAGACAATGGGTGAAACTTGAATGACATCTGAGGACTGTATGATAGTAATGTTTAAATGTTAATGTCCTGGTTTTGATAGATGGGAGACTATCCTCCTAGGAAATATAATGAGGTATCCTGTAGATAATCAACCCTTTTGCAAATGTTGCAGCAAAATTAATTTCTTCTAATTGTTTCCAAATGAAAAGTAAAATTGAGAGTCAAAGTAAGCAGAGATAAAAGATTGAAAAGTGTGGAAAAGGAGAAGTGGAGAAGTTAAGGGGAAGCATCACAGCTATCTTAGAGTTTAAGGAATTGTCTATTTGGAAGAGGGGGTAAGAAAGAAAATGAGACCTTGATGTAGTTGTCAGAAACCAAAGGTGGGGGACCTGGGGATTTAGCTCAGCAGCACAGCGCCTGCCTAGTGAGCACAAGGTCATGAGTTCGATTCCCGGTACTAAAAAAAAAAGCCAAAGGTGGGGCTGGGAGTGGATCTGAAGATGTTGGCTGACTGTCAGAAAAGGCTGGATGAAGAAGAGGGAGGGAAGAAGAACTAGTATTTTTTGAATGTCTTCTCTGTATTGAGCACTAGGCTAGGCATTTAAGTTCCACTTCTCTATTATATAAACTAGCAAGATGAGAATTTTATCCACAGTGCAGAAACGTGGATAAATTAAGGCTCAGAGAAGTCACTCATCCAGAGTAATATGGCTAGTAAGCAGAACCCCTACTATGTGTGATTTCAGACAACGCAATGGTAGAAAATGGTCTCATCAGCTCAGGGAAGAGAGTTTACTGTTTCTTCTTACACAGAGATTAGAGAGTGCACAGAGACTGAGCGGGATAGTGACGGTTTGAGATTAAGATTGAAACCAGGACGTGACTGAGCTAAAGGGATTCTGGGGAGGCCACAGAAAGGGGAAAGAAAAGAGCAACACGGAGAGGTAACTTCAGGAACAGGTGAGAAGAAGCTGGCTGCTGTAAGAGGAATCTGCAGAAGGACGGGGACACGGCAGGCAGACTTCCCCAGTGGCCTCCGTGACCCCCCTTGGTATTTACAGTGTTTGTCAGCAGTCTCCCATGGAGGGTGGGCTGGACCTATGGATTTACTTCTAAAAACAGAGTAAAACTTACAGATACCATTTCTGAGATCACATTAAAAGTTGGAACTTCCACCTTGTTAGCATTTCTCTTTGATTTCCAAGAAATAAGCCGCCATGTGAACAGAACCACAAGGCAAAGAGTGGCCTCCAAGGGACAGGCTGCCAGCGATAAAGCCCTCCGCTCCACAACCACTGTTGGTAAACTGCATCCTGCCAACAACCATAGGCAGTAGCTTGTGGGTAGATTCTGTCCCAGTACAACCCGGGTGGAGCCTTGTGAGAGACCCTGGGCCAACACCTTGACCTGCCAGAGACCGGAAGTGGAGGACCTTCTGCACTGTGCCCGGCTTTCCCATACCCACAAAATGATGAAAGTAAGTGAGCACTGTTTAGGCTACAAAGTTATGGGACACAACAGATCTTCATTACTCATGGATTCCATACTTGCAAATTCATTTACTAACTAAAATTTATTTATATCCCTAAACCAACACTCCTTGCACTTATTGCCATTTATGGACATGTATGCTGTGGCATAAAATTCGAGTTTCCTGAGGTACATGCCCCCAATGGAGGTTGCACAAGGTAAGGCCAAGCCTTTTTAGCTTTCATACTCTAAACAAGTGCCCCTTTCCACAGCCTACATAGTTTTACAAGGAATTTTTTTTTTGGGGGGGGGCACTTCTTAAGTTTTTTTGCTGATGATTTTGATTGTTTAAAATATCTCCCAGTTGTAGCGATGAAGGGCTGTCTACTGTTCCTGAATGCAAGGAGGTTGTGATGTGCTTTGTTTGTTTGTTCTGGTGCTGGGAATTGAATCCAGACCCCTGCATATGCTAAGCACATGCTCCATGACTGAGCTCCACCCCCAGCCCCTGGAACAAGTCTTATGGAGAAAACGTATCTGTTAGAGAAGCTTTGTTCAACCATGAGTTACAGTCAGGCTGTTGGCTATCAAACCAAAATGTGTATTTAATAAGGTGTCTTTGAACAAAAATACACGAAACAAGCTTATATATTATTGGTCAATTGACAGAAAAGTTGTGGCCTGAGGTTCACAGGAACCTGGCTCTGTTCCCATAGCAGTAATGGTCAGTGTACACTAGGTCAGTGTTCTTGCCTTCTAGGATATAACTACTGCCATGAATAATTAGAATCAAGGGTATTCTGTTACTGCAGCAATACGTATGAATACAAGGGAAAGCTGGGTAATTCAGTCACTGATCTTAGTGGGAAAAGACTCACAAGCATGATCCAGAGTTAAGGGCTGTAGTTTCCTTGCTAGGCACGAGGCCAGAGATAGTGGGTAACAGTTATTTATATAGTCTAAGTATCAACACATATTAAAAAATAATTTTTTGCCTGGTTAAAGAGTGTTATTTTAAATGAATGTGAACAAAACTACTCTGGCAAGTTAGGCTCCTAAGCAAGTGTCCTTGCTCTGTAAAGCCCACAGCAGTGTGAGGACTGATGTGGCCAAAGGCACCAGCTTAATTAAAAGCTCTCTGGTTGTACAGGCTGATGCAACTGGGGCGGCCTCCTGGCACGATGCACGGGCTCCGTGAGTGCAGAGAAACAGCACAAGAGCTGTGGGAGGGGATATCCCCTTGAGGACCCAAAGTGCTGATCACAGCTTTTTTATGAGCTACTGAAAGTCCTGACTTCGGTGCCTGAAACATGGTCTTTATTACTCCAATTTTTAACTTCAGCCAAAGAAGCCTTCCTTGGATTTTGATTTAGGCTCCGACTGCATCGCTGATCCTCACTCCATACACTTACTCTAGTGAGTGTGCTAAGTGCTTAAAGATGCATGGGCTCTGCACCATACACACCTTTGTGTTAGAAGTTATGTACATGGGCTGGGGATTTAGCTCAGGGGCAAAGCGCCTGCCTGGCAAGCACAAGGTCGTGAGTTCGATTTCTTGTACCAGAAGAAAAACAAAAAAATAAAATAAATAAATAAATAAATTAACTTTCGGGGCTGGGGATTTAGCTCAGCGGCAAAGCGCCTGCCTGGCAAGTGCAAGGTCGTGAGTTCGGTTTCCGGTACTGGAGAAAAAAACCAAAAAAAAAAAAAAGAAGTTATGTACATGGCACTGTGTTACAAATATTGTTTTTTGCTTTTTCAACTCTACCCTATGATTTACATGTTGCTCTGTGAATACGGTTTCTGGCTTCTCACAGCTGTGTAGTATACCAGTGCCTGCCTGCTACATTTTACCCGTCCTCACCCCTCGTGCTGGACACATAGCCTGCCTCCAATTCCTACCACTTGGGTTAGGTAATCAGATCAGATGCAATCTCAGTCTACCATGGAATAGCATCGTCTTCATTTGCCTGCAAGCACATAGCAGCCTTCTGTTCTGCTTCTTCCCTTCCTTCAGTGGAGGTCAATATCCCCAGGACTCACCTCTAGCTCATGAGAGCATGTAGTACCTCAGCAATGGTAAAGTGATTTCTTGTTTGGCTAGTCCAACAGCCTACCAGAAAGCAGGAGTCCACATCTGTTTATTTATGTTTTGGTACTGGGAACTGAACCCAGGACCTTGTACTTGCCAGGCAGGCACTGTGTCGCTGAGCTACGTGCCTGGCCCTTTTTTGGTTTTAAAAGCACAGTGGTGACTCCTAACTCTGGTTTATCATGAAGGTTATAGAAGTTTGAAAACCAAACAGAACTGAAGATAAAATGATATCAAATGACGTGTGTGTGTGTGTGTGTGTGTGTGTGTGTGTGTGTGTAGTGCTGGGGATCAAGCCGGTCCTGCCCAAGCTAATCATGTGCCCCAACATTTAGATGAGTGCATTTTAAAAGTAAATACAGACCAAGGGACAGAGAAGAGAGGAGTTGGCAAAACCAAGTTACCATGAAAGATGGAGATGTTTCCAAAATGAAAAACTGTTTAACCAAAGAATAAATAATGCATTTGAAAGGGTAGCAGATCAACTCTGACATATGACAGGTAAAAATAAAAAGAGAAGGAAGCTTGGGTGGCTAGGAAGGCCTGAATGTCTACAGCCCTCCAGTACCAAGTGCCAAGCTGACAGATGTCCAAATAAAAATGTTGCAAAGTAAAGATGCAGAAAGATTGTTGCTGACACACAGAACGCAAGCCATAAACATGTGGAATTAACTTTTATTTCTGAATAATACAGAGAGCTTATATAGATATATTCTGTTGTTACATATTTTTATATTATTAATCCATACTATTTAAGGAGAATTTATTTATTTACCAAAACAAAGTCTAATCCACACTTTATTCTGAGCAAACCTATACATGGTAGAAAAGTCTTTAAATATATAAAAGGTTAATTTGTGCACATCTACATGTATCTAAAGGAGCAAACTACTGAGGCTTTGTGATGAGATGCGCGCAGTGCAAATGTAGTTAAGTGCCATTACTAAAGGCCAGGAGTACTGATTTCCTCCCACCTCTCAGCACTGGCCTTGGGAGGAACCCATAAAACATTGTATGGCTTCAGGAACAGGAACTTCAGGGTTTCTTCCTTACCCAGCTACTGCCCTCACTTTCTTGCTCCTCTGCAGTATCTTCAGTGCAAATTTTTGTTCTTGCTTTTAATCAACAGCTACACAAAAAACAGTTGCCATTTTGAATAAAAACAATACTTTTGCCCCACAACGAGCCCTTGGTTCCTTTAACAACAAATCTACAGGAAAAGTGCAAAGCAGTTCCCAGAAGTCAGAACCAAGCAAGAATGCTCAGAATGCAAGAGCTAGGGAGCTGAATGATGTGCGCATTCACATCTGTCTACCTATCTGTGTAGGGACTATTTTTTTCAGGATTCATCTAGGTTTCTATTTACTTGGATTGAATTTACACAGTAGCTTTTCTCTAGCATGTGCACATAAATTAACTTGTCCTTTTAAGGTAATAAAATAGCAGATACCTAAATACCAGACTGGATCTGCAGCCCACAGGACAGCTCAAAACAACATTGGGGGATCAGGAAAGAGGCTCATCATTCCTGGGTGGGAAGACAAAGCTTCAAACCTGAGCCAGTGTCTATAAACAAATAGGCTGGATGAGTTCAAAGACCGAATGGTTAGGTTGTTGCCATGCCAGGCTGGCTGTAACAGGAGCCCTCTCCCTACACCTATGTGTCCTCTGGTTTGCACCACTGGGATGAACCCTGGGTTCCGAGTGACTTGGATTCAACATAGCAAAGCTGTGAAGCAGGGGAACAAACCAGAACTGGGTAACTATACTTATACTGACACCATATGTGGGGGCAGGCATTCTTTGGGCTTCTAATGGTGAAGGTTGGGTTGAGAGTGGGTGGGCTGTAGGGCTTTTGTCAGACTAGCCAGACATGAGAAAGGAGATCCAAAAGAATATGTTTTCTAATTTGGAAGGCATAAGAAGGGATGATAATTATGGAGGCTAACGGAGTAAAGAGCTGACTCGTGTATTATGTGAGCATGTGTGCAAGGGAGATGGAAGCAGACATGCAGCAAATAAGGGCAGAGAAAGTCACTGATGCAAAGATTATCTATTTCAAAGTAATTCAGGGCTTACTATACCCATGGCTCAAAGCATCCTGGACATCTGTCCCCAGTGAGGTTACTACCCTGACAGAGTCCTCTCCCATTTCTTCTCTATTTCTGCCAGGTTACTTGTAAAAGGTGACACTGGAGAATTAAGAATGGTGCCCAGAGGGAAACCAAGGACCTCCGAAATGCCAGAAAATAGCTCAGGAGGAACTTCTTAGCAGAGCTCACTTTGAGTGTCTCAGTTACAACTTGAGCCAGGCTTTTGCACCTAGCACTCTTTGTCTTTTTCAGCAGACCATGTATTTTGATTGTCTGCAGATATAGAAAATATCTTTTTGCCAGGAAAAAAAAAATTAGTTTGGAGCCTTATTTGTCCATTCTGCTGGAGAAACCAAATACAAATGGTAGCGGGGGTAGGGTGGGGTGGGAAAAGACGTATTTGGTAGGGTAGAGGCCAGCTAACTTTCTCTGTAAGGACAGTAAATGTTTTTGGCTTTGTGGCCCTATGGTCTGTTATAACTACTCAGTTCTGCTGAGGTAGCACGAAAGTAGCTGTAGACAGTAGGAAAATAAATTTGTGTGGCTGTGTTTCAACATCACTTTGTTTATGGATACTAAAATTTGAATAATTTTGTGTCATGAAAAATTAAATTTTTTCAATCACACACGTGAAAACCACCCTTAGCTGATGATGGTGCCCTAGAGTTGGCACAGTTTGCCAAACTCTATGCTAAAAGCCAACAGACTAGAAGTCATGTTGGCATTTTAAAGGGCATATGAAAATTAGAAACTGTTTTGTAAATGGTAGCACAAACATTTAATTTGAGACCTGTGGTCAGATTAGAATGTCTTAAAGCAAATCACTTTCTATAATGCATGTGAGAGAGAAATTTGGATAACTGAATGTTCCCAAATAATTTCTGAGTGGGTTACTTCAGTCTTGAGTTCTTGGCACTTAAAGTACAACTTCTTGAGCCTGACGTGGCCCAAAGCATAGACAGCCTCTAACATTCAGCCTTAAGTTTTGCAAATGAAGGTATTCAACATTCGTTAGAGAAAATAATATTTTAGAAGATCATTTTTTTTTTTCCCCCAGTACCGGGAATTGAACTCACGACCTCGCGCTTGCCAGGCAGGCGCTGTGCTGCTGAGCTAAATCCCCAGCACCAGAAGATCAATTTTTTAAATCATGATAACTAAAATAAAACTGATATAAGAACGTCTGGCTTCCCTCTGAGAGGTGAAAGAAGACTCATGTGACAGTGGCACACTCAGCTGCTGATGTTTCCACACCTGTGTCTGGCCTATGGCTTCCTAAGCAGGCTTAGAATTTTGAAGGTGGCATTACAGGCAGCAGCTCTCGCTGGGGAGAGCAGAGTGTGAGCCCTGTGTACTTGAAATTTGAAGTGATCACCATGAAGCAATCTCGCTCTCTATGGATAAGTCCACTGATCCTTAACAGTGGATTTAAAGTTAACGTACTATATTGGTAAACATCTGCCTAAGGGACCAAATACCACTGACCAAGGGTTAACTAAATCTTGAAATGGAAGGTCCTACTTTCTTGCTAAGGTTCAACTAAAAACTCTGAGGCACATAATTGGCAAAATAGGAAAATACACACGATTTCATATAGAAATGGTAGAAGTAAACAAGTTCCTTTCCTGTTTCACCCCTTAGGAATTTAGAATGGCACCAGGCAGTGCAAAGTGGAAAAAGGTGATGTCAGCCCTGTCTCTTCCACGCAGATGTGTTTCTTTTCATAGAGCAAAGAGCAGCCTTGTCCTCAGCCAGGGCCAGCTAGGGCTTCTCTTTCAGTTTCAGGTCCATACTGTGAGGCAGAGGGGGAGAGAGAGAGGGAGAGAGACAGGAGAAACCCAAGGAGAAATACTCAGTAACGATTTGGTGGGATGCCTTTGCTTTTTTCTGCAATAGACTTACTGAAAATAAATCATGCAAACTCTTCACAGTATTAGAAAAATCTAGTAAAACACAATCCTCCCCTAGTTGCTAAGCTTTTCTCAAAAACAGGGGATGATCTTTTTATTGTTCACAAAATTGTTTCTGGAAGCATTTTATCCCTTCTCAAAATGATCCAGGGAAACAAACAATGCAGGTTAAGGCTTGTTCCTGAAGTCAGTTCAGGTAAGGACCATTATTACTCTATTCTGGAAGTAAAGGATCCCTTTTTACTAAGTGCCCTTTCCTCGTAGTGAGGGACAGTCTTGTGCACAGCCCTGACCAGGCTGAGGGAGGGAAGTGTCTGTGGTGATTCTAGGGAAGTGGCCCTGCAGCCATGAACCAAGGGGGAGGCCTGTCCCTAAGGTGTGCAGCACCAGGCGATCGCTGGGGCCTCGAGGGGCCGGAAAGTAGAAGAGGGACCAGCCGGCTCTCTCTCCTTTGGACAGTAGGTTTTCCTGCCAGCGGACTCCAGACTGCAAGTTCTTCACATCTTGAGCACTGGCACCCGCAGCCCTCCAGGGGCCTCTTAGGCTTTTAGCCTGAGGCCCAGGCTGCACATTGGCCTCTTTCTTGAGCTGGGACTTCCGGCCGCCTAGAGCAGCTAGTGGCTCTCCTGGTTCTCAGCCCACAGGGGGCCACTGCAAGCCTCTACCATGACATGAGCCAACTTAATAAATTCCTTCTTAAAATTTTATGTATGAACATATATATTCCACTGTTTCTGTTTCCTATAAAACCCTGCTTAATAAACTTGTAAAGGAAACATAATCGTCTGCCTAAAATAAATATCTGATAAGTGCTAAATAGCAAGAAGTAAACAGTAAAATAGTGACCAAAATAAAAAAATAAAATTAAAAAACCAAGAAGTAATTTTCTAGGAGTCAAAGGGTTTAACCTAAGGGACCAGGTAATTTAGTAAGTGGATCTTAATAACTAAGACAATAAAAGACTTGGGAGCATATCAGGGTTTCCAAATATCTAGGGCATAAGTCTAAAATTTCCTTCGGGCTGGGGCTGCCGCTCAGTGGGACTGCACTTGCCCGGCACCTGCAAGGCCCTGGGGTCCATCTCCAGCCTTGCAACACAAACTTGCCCCTCAAGCACCTGTGTGTCTCTTCTGCTGTTTAGTGGATGAAATACAAATTTCTAGTACATCTATCCTACAGGAAGAGAACTAAAAGCCAGTGAATAATCTAAGGAATTGTAGTTATTACAAAAAGAGAAACCACTGATTGAAAAAGGCAACTTAGGAAGTTCCTGCAGACTGCACTATCTCTGGCCTCCTGAATCATCAGTGTGCCTGCTGTGAAGGCTTTACTAGTGTTTACTTGTGGAACTTTTGCAACTGAGTAGCATTTCTTGCAGCAGTTTTGCAAATAAAGCCACTGGTAACCCGTGCTGCTTGTCTAGCTTGTAACTGTAAAGGGCCTTTCATCTGAAATGTCATCAGCAATTTCACCGTTCTGTAGCCGTGGGGACTGGGCTGAGAAACCTAGCACTGCTTCCACTCCTATACTGTAAATCGGAGCAAGTAGTCCTCTTACAGCACGCCAAGGATCAAGCCCAGTGTTTCCTCCACCATGCGTATCAACTGTGTCTAATGCTTTAGTAATAGTAATAGAATGTCTAATTCTAGGCAGCCGGAAGTCCCAGCTCAGGTGCTTTTTCAAAAGGGAAAGTCGTCTCTTCCCTTCAGTTACTCTACTTGCGATGACCTTGTCTCTTTAGTGTGTATCTGGAGTCCGGCCATGCTGGGCACTGTGAAGGGTGCTGAGCGCTGGGTCTTGTCTCATCTGCAGAATTTTACTTTGGAGATGTCCTCCTTTTATCCAGCATGCTTTTCTCCTAACACAGGTTTACTCTACAGGTCATTTTTTATATTGCGTGAGGGTTGCTCCTAAAATGTACTTTGGGCCGCAGTGGTTTCAAGAACTCTGTAGTAGGTCCCATCTGGTGACTACCATTTTATTTTCTTTCTCATGGAGTTGGCTCACTTCCTGTCACAGGTCACAAAGGTATCACTAAGCCAAAATTTGAGGAACACTGCCTGAAAAGTCTAAACCACGGCATGCTATTGAAGGTTCTCAAAAAATATTATGTACAATTACAAGTACACGGTCAGTGTGTTTCCCCAGATGGGCCCCCAATAAAAATCTGAGCCAAAATTCACACCAGGCTGCCCATTTCAAAACATGTTTCTTTTTTTCTGACTTTTTTGTAAACTTTCTAGGGTTTAATTCATCCCTTTAGTTTCTGGTAACCAAAAAAGCTGAAAGACTGAAACTTACTTACCCAGTTTATGAGAAGAACAAGAGACAGTTACAAGCAGACAACTTGCTTAAAAGCTTGTAAGCGAATGCAACTTTCTTATAAGATAAAACAAAAATTCTGAAGAATTTTTGAGACAACAGTTATGGCATGGCACTAATGAAGCTATTGCAAATGCTACTAATTTAAGTCTAGTCAAAGCGAACCACCTTTGATCATGTAATTTTTAAAAATACCAGAGCCAGCCTACAAGCTTAGGACATGACTACATATACACAATCTGAACCTAAGAATGAAGGAGAAAAATACCTAGGGCTATTTTTTAAAATATCCTTTCTGAAAAAATTACCTTTAATCAGAACAGAGTATTTTAAAGGAGTTTACCTCATAGTGAGCTACATTTTCTACAGTCAACTTTGCAGTGAAACAAAGCAACCTTCTGATAATATTACAATAGGCCATTTTCACTTCTAATGAATTAAATGATGTTCTTTGCAAATTCTGGCAATCTTATTTGATGACAAATAAAAACATTTATGTTTTATGTAGGAAGAGACAGAGAAGGGCATTAACTTTCCCTTCTCTCTCAGAAGAAAATGAGAAATTGCGACAGCTTCAGCACGTTTCATTTTATTCTCAGCCTGACTGAGGCATCTGAAAGAGCTTGTGTCTCTTTTACACTTTACCCTTTCCATCCTAGCTTCAGAAGGCGTAAAATGCTTCCACACAGCATTCCTCTCTGTCCCGACAGCCTGTGGTGAACAGAAGCTAGAAAAGCTTAAGCAAAGCCCCTCCTTCTAAAACTAAGAAAGTAAAAAATCTAGGACTGAAATCAGAAAAAATAGAAATAATCTGGGGCACTCTCGTCCTGCAGTGAGAATCACGCCCTCTCACAGTGATCATGTGGCCTGCATGCCTTAGGACAGAGAGACCAGGTGGGCATTTATTGTGATAGCTTGTAGTGTCCCTCCCTCCCCATGTCCAGCCTGGATGAACCCACACTAGAAGCAATGCCCTCCCTCCTCTCAACCCAAAGAGCCCCGTGTACCAGGCAAAGCGGCAGAGGAGTGGGTAAGCCCGGAGATGTAACAGCCATTCACTGATAGGCCAGTAAGTGACCGGGAATCAGGACATACCTTTTACAAAGCTCCTTCACTGGGCTGTGAGCTGTAACTGCTCATGCAGTGCTGTTTTGCTAAAGAAGGAAATGTACTATGTTTGCAAAATGGATTATGGTAGACTGAGATATATGTTTCCTTTGCAGAATTTCATGGGGCAGTTTGCTTGGTAGCCTTCATCTGAAAAGGTAGGACAACAGCGACTTTCAGAAAAATAGCCATGTGGTTAAAACTTTTGTTCTTTGTGCCCTTTTCAGTTGGGCCATTCTGGAATTTTGTTTTTACACTTCCTCTAAGTTATAAAGCCAACATGGCAGCTGCAGAAGCACTTTACTGTGTCTTTCCAACTTCTCTGTGGGCCTCGAGGGAACAACAGGGTGACAACACAGACACACTGACATTTGATCACTGCCTCCTCTTCTTGGTTTCTGAGAATAAAGACAATGTTCATGCTCTACCACTCAAAGCAAACTAGAAGCCTCTTGCCGGGGGGTCACAGTTGCTTCCCTGACCCTGATGTGGCCACTACAAGCTCTGGTATTTTAGGTGAGTGACTTTTATCCTTAAACAAGAGATGGCACTCCTATCTGAGCACACAGAGCACCTCTTTCTGATTTAAAAATTATTAGCTCCAGATCTGCATAACTAAGTTTCAAATCCCAGTTCTGGGAAGTTTAAAATTTTTTATTAATGCATATTGGTAATACAGAATAATGAGATTCATTTTGGCAGATTGGTATATGCCTATATTTCTCTAGGCCATATTTTATGGCTATAAAACTTTGCACTGGTTAGATAATCTCTCTATGCCTCATTTTCTTATTTGCAAAATGTACCTTAAGCTTATTCTGAGGATTAAAATCAGATACTGTGTGTGGGCTTCTTACACAGAGTCTGGCACATGCCACAAACTCAATACGTGTCAGACTCCTGCTTCTCACAGGATCGGAATCGTCCAACTCCATCTTTCCTAAAGTCCTGTGCAGACTCAACTGCCTCCTGGAATTTGCAAAACAAGGATCTTACTCCCCTATCATCAAAATTTTACATTCACATGGAAGTCCAGCTTTCACTAATTATAACAGATGATGTAATTCAGAAAGCAGAGTTGTGTTCCTCTTGTCCAAATGTTGTTATATCTGGCTCCAATATTTATTTTCCCCTCAATTTTGATAAGAAAAATAGAATGTTGTGAAAAGACTTAAGTTGTCCTTAGTGGTGAGTACTAGTGAGAAGGATTAAGCTGGCACATTTGTCTTCAAGTTTCTAATTTCAAAAATATAGTAATAAAAGCTGAACATCTAGAGGGGGTTTACCCAATCCTGAATGCATTATTTTTCTTTGCAAGCCCAGCCATACAACACTACAAGTAACCACACAGCTGCTGTTGATGGGGATTCTTACTCCTTCTCCATAGAAGACATTTCCGGGTCATTGTAAAGGCAGCTAGTTCTGAGTGCAAAGAAAAAACAGGAAGCAGTCAGTATTTTCTCCATTCTTACTGCATGTCGGCATCACTGATTTGGGGCAGTGGAACCTCTTTAATGTGCAAGTGCTGAGCAAATCCACACCTGAGCAGGTGACAAGATTAAGCGACTCTTTTACCTCAGTTTTGAAATAATTACCCATGATTTGGAAACAAAAGGAAGATTAAAAACTTCAGACACCTCCTCTGTCCTTGTTATTTTTGCCAAACTTGTCAAATCTTTCCTACTCAGTGTACTAAATATTGTCAAATGTTGTTTGTACTCCAAACAATCAAATATTTTATACACAAAGGAAAGCCCCCTAAGGAACTTAATTCTGTTTACGCATGAATACAGCTTTCAGTTTCCACAAGAATAAGTTTTCAAGATTCTAAAAGAGAAAATACAAGTGTTAGCTTTTCTTGTTGTTATAGAAAAATAACTAGACACCACACCCCTCCATATAGCTCTCTGTTCAGATAGCACCAATGAGTTTCAACATTAATCCAAACCGAGTATGTCTAGGAAGAAAAATGTAACCATGTGAAACAAGGAAATAAAAGATTCTGATTGTGTGTACCCTTTGGGGGCAATATTAGCTGTTTCTGATATTCCCTAACAGGTCATGATTCCTCTGTTAGCAAACTTGAAATTTGCTTTCTGTCAATTCCCAATCAATACTTAGTATACTTCAAATTTTACTTCACTCCCCAGAAATATTTTTGGCAAATAACTATTCACAGGGATTCTAGGATCCTTTTTAAATATAAAAGGTTCTTTTGTACCGTGAACAATTTCATAAGCTAATTTATCTTTTCACAGATAAGAAGTTTGAGACTATGGTTAGCTGTTTTGTTGAAAATGGCAGAAGAGTATCTCCCGGGGTGGGGCAGTGGCTTTTTGCCCTTCCCTTACCGTCTACTCTTCTTGCTGGTGGTCTGGTATTTTTACGGAGAATATTTGGCAACTTTAATGAATAAGGACAGTCAAGTAAGTGTTGACAGTGTGCTAGAAAAACTTAGAGAAGCTGGAATGGATCAGGAAAGGGCAATCTTCCAAATCCAGCCCTTCTGCTTTTTGATCTTAGAATAATCCTTCCAAAGAAAACAGCAATTTGCAAATCATTTAACACCCTGGCTCCAAAGCAGCAGATGGATTCTTCCCCATTTGCAAAATAAGAAGGGAATACCATTATTCTTCAAAAGTATTTTCCCTTCTGTGTAGATCTAAGGTTTTAAAGAAAAGATAGGGCAGGCTGAGCAAACTGGCTTCTGAAAGGTTACTGGAGGTGGTGCGTAGTCTGTGCTGCAGCGTGTGTGCTGGCAGTGCGTATATGTGAGAGGAGAGGCAGAATGTTTTAAAAACACAATAGAAATGAAGCAACACCATGGACGAGGTAGGTTTTGTTCTTTGATAAAGTGTATATTTGAAGCTGTTAAGAAAGTCATGTGGAGAGTCCGGATACATCTGTCAATAGAAGGAAACTGGGTGTATCTGGTTCTGACCACAGATCTGTGGTGGCTATGTTTTCCGAATCCAAAATCATCCTCGGAGGCTGTCCCAGGACTTAGGGGCCACGTCAGAGGCTACAAGACAGTTTAGGAGATGTAGTTTATAGCTAAAATGCTAGGGTTCTGAGGTATTCTACTCATCTGTGGGTGGGGTCAACAGAACAGAAAGCTTTCTTTTTACACATGCTCAAATGTGCAAATATTTTTCAACTTAACCATCAAAAGACATAAAAATATTTAGTGGAGGATTTTTCAGGCAAATGGCTTATGCACTGAATTCACAGCAAGAGCATGGACTGTTAAAAAATAAATCTCATTATTTTTATTCAGCGCTTTACTTTAGGGTGGATGTTCTCAAAGGATGTTCCTGAGACCGGCAGCATCAGCACAAACCTTTTCTTTAATTTTTAATATAGAAGATCCACATGTAGGCAAGAAGTTCTATAAGCTACCTGCATTTAAAAAGTACCATAGGAAAAAAGTGTCTACCTGGATTTTTTGGATGAAGAACTGGCTTTTACAAAGAAGAACTGTCAGAATTTAAGTCATATTTACTTAGACTGTGTGGCCATTTTGACATTGTCTAGGCTTTCTGCTTTTGTAATAGCTATTAAAACAAGAGTTTGTTAAAAATTAATAGCGTAAGCACTATCTGCAATAGGGAAGAAATTTAATGTACCAAATATAGCAAACTTGCCAAGTAGCACTTGTTTTACAATGAACATGAAGTGTCATAAAATTATTTGTAACTTAGGAACAAGAAAAGGAAGTGACTAGTGCTCTTTCAGACTAGCTCTCGCCTCCTGACTTCCCAGGGTTATTTTACAGCTCAGGAGGGGCAGAGGTTAACCTGTAGATTTATGTCTCCCAGTCTACTGCTTCACCGGACATGAGCCAGTTTTGGATGTTCACAACTTCATCCAAGCATTCTTCTGTAAGTTGCTTACACCGTAGTGCACTCTTATCTGCAGTTTTGGTTTCTGTGGGTTTAGTTACCAGTGGCCAAATATGGTCTGAAAATATTAAACTGAATATTCTAGAAATAAACAATTTATATGTTTTAAGTAACTTATTATAGCATATCATTATAACTGTTCTATTTCATTATTAGTTATTATTGTTAATCTCCTACAGTGCCTAACTTATAAATTAAACGTTAACATAGGTATGTATGCCTAAGAATAAACAGAGGATACTGTATACAGTATTTGGTACTATCTCTGGTTTGAGGCATCCATGGAATGCCTTAGAACAAATCCCCTGCAGATAAAGGGAGATATTATAGAGCGCTTCTCAAATACTCTTCAAATTGATTGTAATGCCTTCCCTCATTAAATAACTGGTTGAATAAACCCGCTGTCATGTGTTCCTTTTATATTTTCATGGGAACTCTAATTTTCCCTTTTTGAACATCATACCTCAGCGAAAGTGAGCAATGACTTTCCCCCTCCTACTTAGCGAATAGCTTGGGGGATATGAAGTAAGCGGTATTTCCTGGTCACTAAATAAGGTACCATTGTCATTAAATCTTGGAAGGACATGAAATTGATTCTACAACCATCTTCCAAATTTTTTCTTGCCATCACTCTTACCCTAAGTATGAGTTAGTGAGGCTCTGTTACCTCAGTATAGCTAAAAGGTCACCTTTAGGGATACTGCTACACTCCAGGTGGCAGTGTCTGTGATGTGTTTTGTGGAGGTGTCTAGAATGGCATGTGTGTTTAAACCATGACAAATGCTTTCTTCAACATCATGGGGGAAACAGATTAGAGGAGCAACAGGGATTAGTATTTACCATGGAAGAAACGGAATTTTCTAAGTTCAGCATTACTATCAGGATGCAAGAATGAGATACCAGGCATGCAGATTCTCCCCGCTCATTCCTGAAATGCAAGCCAACCTCACGCCAGCTGCTAAACGGAAACTGAGTCTTACTTAGCTGCTTCTGAAGCTTCTCTCAGTTCTTCATCCAGTCTGCATGAGCGAAAATTATCGACGTAGAAAAGAAACAAAAAAGAAGCAAGCAGAGCATGAGAAAGTAACTCAGCAGAGCAGAGCCAAACGCCAGGAGTGTGTGCGCTTTTACAGACTACTCTGGTGCACCAAGACACATTCAGTCAAACACGGCTTAATTTCCTCCCATCGATGTTCATGTATGTTTACTTTGGAAATACCTTCATGAAGGTGGATATAAAAGTAGCAAGGGGACTGGAACATGCTGGCTGAGTAAAGCTGAGGACATCCAGATCAGTGTGTTGGGTACAGTGAGTTAGCTTGCATTCTGGGCCAAGTCAGGAGTGTATCTGGTTTAGTAGGTTTCTCTTGCAAATCAGGCTGACCTCAACAGCTTTACACACAGGACAAAGACTAGAGATGGTACAGAAAGGACTGATACAACAACCTCTTGCTCTGGCAGCATGTTGAGGTCACCCACAAGTAAAACTCTGGAATATACACACAGAGGATCCAGCGTAATAGAGATTGGGAGATTTTTTACCTCACACTTCTCTTAAAAGATCTTTCTTCATCGTACCTTATGAGATAAAAAACAGATGCCATGAGGAAAATATGCAAACAGATGGAAAAGACGACAGGTAAAGGTTTCACATAATGATCAAAATGTGAGAGACAAACCCTCCCCAAATAATTATCCAATTGGCTTTTGGGAGAAAACTTATTCTCATTAGACATAGTCAATGACTTCTAATTTATAAATATGCACAGCAAGTTCTCATTATTTGTGGACTCCACATTTGCAAATTACTTCTTCACTAAAATGTATTTGTGACTCCCAGATCAATATGCAATAGCTTTGGGTCACTTGTGGACATGCGCAGGTGGCAAAAAAGATCTGAGGTGGCCAACTGTACGCATCACCAACTGAGGTCCAATGCAGCGAGGCTCCACCTTCTCCTTTTATACTGTAAACAAGTGTCCTTTTCTCTGTTCATTCAGTAACATGTTTCCCTACTTCAGGGCTTTTTGTTGGTGAGTTTGCTATTTAAAATGGCCCAAGCATAGCATTGAAATGATGGCTGGTAGTCTGAGGCACAAGAAGGCTGTGAAGTACTTTACAGAAGACATATGTATGTATTACAAAATGACAATGGAATAATCTAATAGGGTGACTTCGAACAGAAACACACACAAAGCAATTTAAATACTGGTTGGTGATGAAAAGATGCCTAACCCTATTTTTTCCCTAGAATAATAGTTCAGTATTCACTATTTGAGTATTTCCAGAGTCTTTATTGAATATAATTGCTGCAGATAATGGGGATCAACCATAATCAATAAATATTAATCTGATCCAACTTGAGCAAATTCTTCTTTTATTTAAGTCCTTTCATGGCAGGTGGCATCCCAGCTGAATACTGCTGTTGGGGTTGGCTGAGATTAGACCTTTTGAATGGCTTGTATCAATTTGAAAATTGCTTCGTGTGAAAATGAAAGAAGAGGGACCAGTGATAGAAACGACAGAAAGAAAATTCAAGGAGCTGGATTACAGCAGACAGAAGAAAACACAGACATGTCAGAGAACATTCACGGTGCTAAAGTGCTCCCTCCAGAAGAAAATCTTTCCAAATGGAACTCTTCCTCCAGAAACCTCTTCCCTAATGCAGCCTTGAGCACTAACGTGTGGAGGTGCACAGAAAGTGCCCTGGCCACGTCTGACTCCCTCATATCACAGGGAGTCTGCAAAAACAACAAGGGTCATAATAAACAATGTCGCAGATCGCAGGCTCTGTGCCGGGAGGCTGCCTAAGTGGCTCATGTACACTGTGCTCATTCACTCCTCAGGACATCCAATGAAGTGCAAATTACTTCCCCATTTTACAAATGCCAAAGCTCAGACTCAGAGAGTTTTAATAGGTTGCTTGGCAGGGTGTGGTGGTGCAGGCCTGTAATCTCAGGACTGTGGGAGCCTGAGGTAAGTGGATGGAAAGTTCAAGGCTAGCCTGGGTAATTTAGTGAAACCCTGCCCCACCCCCAACAAAACAAAAATAAAGCCTGGAGATGTAGCTCAGTGAAAACCCTGACATGGGTTCGTTCCCCAATATCCCACCAATTAAATGCAAGTCTCAGAAGTACAGGAGAAGGAGGTAGGTCCTTATCTAATTGCCCCCAAAGCCCTTTCTCCTTTCACCCTACTACCTACCTATGGTAATGGGGAGCATTACCATAATTACCTGCAGAGTGGTCAATGCTGGTTCCTGTTAGAGTGAATGTCCTTATTATTTTTTGCAAGGGACAAAGAGAGACAGCATTATAGGAGATGAGGTGGGTGGCCCGCTTATTTTAAGGTACTGGGGCCTTCACAATGAGCTCCATCCCCATTCCTTTTTAATTTTCAGACAGGAGACCTTAGGTTGTGCCTAAGTTACCTAGGTTGGGGTCAAACTTGTGGTCCTCCAGGCTCAGATTTCCAGAGTGCTGGGGTTACAGATATGTGTCTGCCTGACTCAGTACTTTTAGATTTTGCAGATGGGTGCACCACTGGGGGGCCCAGTAGCCTGAACTTTGAGGTGTGCTGCTTGTGGGAACTCGGTAACATCACTGAGGATCGAAGCCATTGCTATGAACAGTCTGCTTGATTCAGCTGAACCAGGTGACCCTGTGCATCCATCAGCATCCTATGTCCAGGGCCCTTTGGGTTGGAGGAAAACCAACATGCCTACTGTGAGCTTTGAATTTAGATGCACATTTTGAAGGAGATAAACAATGTACTTGAAAAGGGCATGGGAATTTTGGTGCCAGGCTACCCTGGATTTGAATTCTAATTTCACATCTTCCTGGCTCCTACTTATTCTTTCCATAAGTAACCGCTCATGAAGTCATCTCCCCTGCATTTATAAAGTGGGCTTCGCTACAGGAGTGAGATAAATGACAAAACAGAGCTCCTCCATGCCTGGCCCATGGTAACATCACCACCACACATTAAAGGAGAATCTTCCTTCCGGTTTGTGTGTCTGTTTTCTTTCAAGTTTGGTATAACAGAACTCTGGAAGCACAAACTGGAAGACCCCATTTGCTATCTATCTTACAAGGAAGATTTATAACACTTGTCCTTTTTTTTGAGCTGATGGTTGTGTGTCTTTCAATATAATCAAATTAAAACAAACAAATAAACAAACCCCAAACTGGTGAGTCAGATACAGTAGAAGAAAAAAACATGGTTCTTTGCAACAGTGTACCAGATAGAAATGTTCATTCTCCAGTATCCCTGTTTTACTCTCCAGGCGCCAAATATTTAATTAACTTTTATTCTTATTTTGGGGACCTTCATTATCCATACTTTCTACTTGCAAGCTGCCCCATTATCCTGTACTGAGCAAGAAAACAATTCCTTATCCTGCATCTACCACGGGGCAAATTCCCTAAATCTTGTGCCTAAAGAGAATCATATAAGAAGAAAAAAAGATTTAGAAGAAAAAAGTTATTTTGTTTCTATTTTCCTGTGGTCATACAAGCAATAAAGACATCCAGACTATGTGAAGATGCTATTTTGCCTGTGCAGAATAGGGGTCACAAATAACAAATACACTGGTTCATATTAAAGCTATACTTTCTCCAAAGAAGAATCAAAATTCAATTCAAGGAGTGATAATGAATGACTCCCAAAACATTACTATGTGAAAAAGAAAGAATACTAAAATAAAGGCTATAGGAAAAGAACTATGTTTATTGGATACTATTGTGTTTAATATTTACTTTAAAAATTGGATGCCACTTTCCCACTTTTCTAGAAGTGAGTTTCTTGCCAAGCCCCTCTGCCCTTTACAAATATATACTATTTCTTACCAAATCTTCAGAAAATATCAAACTTACTTGATGATGCTCTCTGGAATATGGATGCAATCCATTGGGATAAGTCCACTGAGTTCTGATAGCGTACTAACATACTTAATTTTACTGCTGAATTTTGAACTATAAGAAAAGAAAAAAAATCATTGTTACTTCTCCCTTCTAAGATTGTTTCTTTTTCTTACTTTAAAGAGAATAAAAAATAAGAAAAAAACATTAAAAATGATAAAGAGTTTCAAAACAAGATGATAGGAAATCAATAATGGTTGTTATATTGCATATTGTTATCTTCAAAGTAGTTCAGCTTACCAGATATAAGCATGTAAAATTGGTCAAAAAAATTAAGCATTAACTCTTCCTTACAATAAACCAGTAGAAATTAGTAGTACAATTATCTTAGCTATCTTGTGTGTGTGTATATATATGTATGTATATATATTAACATTTTTTTCCTTTCTTTCATTCTTTTCTCCTTTCCTAGCAGTTTCTTTCCCTTTCACAATATCTATTGTACCATATGGATTTTATTTACTCTTTAAATTTCTTATACTAGGGACACATGAAAATCATTTCTGTTTTGTTATTTTGGGTGCTGGGCTTAAACCCAGGACCTCATACTGTTAAGCATGGACTCTGCTCACCGAGCTGTGCCCAGTCTATACATCTTGATATACTTAACCCCTTATACCAGCACTCTCTCTAAGAAGGAAGGTGAAAGTGATTTCAGCAGTCACTATGTGCCAGACACTATTTTTTTGTTGTTCTTGTTTTCGTTTTAAGTTGACAAATAAAAATTGGGTATATTTATTGTGTACAAGGCAACGTTTTGAAATATGTATATATCATAGAAAGACTAAGTTGAAGTAGGTAACTTTTGTATTACTTCACATACAGCAGCTCTCTTGAACTTACTCCTCTAAATGAAATCTTGTATCCTCTGAAATTTCACTCACCCTGGCTCCAGTAACTACTAATGTCTCCACTTCTCAGTTCAACTCCTTCAGGTTCCACATGCAGTTATCCCTACTTATCATATGGAGTTGTTCTAGGAACGCCTAACAGTGCCCAAATCCAGGCACATTCAAGTCTCTTACATGAAATGTGCAGTATTTGTATAGAACCCATGCACATATTCTGATACACTTCAAATTATCTCTAGATTGCTTCTAATACCTAATCCAATATAAATGTTATATGAATATTTGTAATATACTGTATTGTTTAGGAAATAATGACAAGGAGAAAGTTCAAAAGCCTGTGCATATTTGAAAGCACATTTTTTTTGTTTTGTCTGTTTGATACTTTCCATCTGTGGCTGGTGGAATCTGTGGATGCAGAGACTATGGTATACATGAAATGATGTAGTTTGGATGATTTTAAGTGGTTTATATATATTAACTCATATATTTCATATTATGGCTTAGTGAAACAGGTACTATTATTTCCCTCTTTTTTAAGGATAAGGAAAGTGAGGCCAACGGTCTCACTGTTAGTAGTTGATAGAACCTAGATAAACCAGGCAGTCTGACACTCCTGAACATCTGCCACTCTAAGTAGTCACTGGGTTATGGTTTCTTTGTTTTTTTGCTTATTTATTTATTTTTAACAAAAATTATACTATGAGTTCTTCCAGAATCTATCTAGGTTGACAATATTTAAAAATATATGTGAACTCAATTTTCTCCTCATTTTTTAGTTTATTTAAAAATAATTTTACTTCCCCCCCAAAGTTTTAGTTTTAATGTTCATTCCAGATGGGCCAACCTTTAAGGGTATGTCCCAATAATTGAATTTGGATTACAGTTTTCATCTACATAGGGTAATTCTATATGGATATAAATGCACAGGAAACAAGTTGACAGAACAGTAATGAAACTGGTGAAAGAATTTGCATCTGGGGAACTGGTAATCGTTAAGAATTTGGTCCTACCTACAATGATGAGATACATTTCTGAAGAATGTATTTTCTTGTTATTTGAGTAATTGCACATTTTTCAAATGTATAATTTCAACTGAAAAGAAATTTGATCAAGAATATAAAGTTCTTGGCCAGGCGTGGTGGTGCACACCTGTAATACCAGGACTTGGGAGGCAGAGGCAGGAAGATTGCTGTGAGTTCGAGGCCAGCCTGAGCTACAAAGTGAGTTCAAGGCCAGCCTGAACTGCAGTGAGATCCTGTCTCAAAAAAAAGAAAAACAAACAAACAAAAAAATAAAGTTCTTGAATGATTTTTCCTATTATTTGGATAATTATAAATTTTAAAAAATAGATTATTCCAATTGAAAAGGAATTTGTTCAAGGGTATAATATTCTTAAATGGTTTCAAAAACAAATATGCCTCCCTAGTCTACTGAGACTGTGTTGAGCTGCCTGCCAGCTTGCCTGCCTTGTGATCCTTCAACTGCTGTGCATTCTAGAAAGAAGGTTTTTTTCTGTACTTCTCTAATGTTTTACCTGTGGCTCTGACTGAGCTACCAACTGTGATTTGTGGTAAATCTTCCTGTCCATAAAGTCACTTCTAGGCCCCTCGGTAGGTCGTGGGCCAACACACCCGACCGGCGACATGCGACACGCTATGTTCTGCATCTTCCTCACTTCGAGGCTTTGAGCTCAGTGCAGGTTTTGATAGCGCACTGAGTGCAGGGCTGAGGCGCAGGCCTGAGGACACCACAGAGGGGAATCCTCCAGCTGCAGCGGTTCCCTCCCTAGCACTGACAGTTCTCTGAGCCCCTGCTTTCTTCCTGTGTTTACATTCGCTCCTTCTGCAGCTTGTTTCCTCTACCTGAACTGCTCTTTGCCCTCATTTCAGCGAGCCAACTCTACTTGTCTTTCACAGTGCACCTTGCACACTAACCTCTTTGGAAAGCCTCTCCTCTTCGGAAAGCCTCTCCCGACAGACGAGGCCTTTACTTCACACACATTACCCTCAACTCACCCTCACCTTGAGCTATCACCCCCTGCAGTGGTTCAACTGTGCCCCATCTGGTGGTTGTTTACCGTCTGCTGTCCCTGCTGGCTCTGGAGCTCCTTGGGGAGGGGCAGCAGCTGAGCCGTGCAGTTTCTCAGTCTCCAGGGTCTGAGCTCTTACTATAGACCAGTGACTCGCTTGAAAAAATGACTCTGCCATATGCCCATCATAGATGCTACTCTTTAACCATGAAAAGACCTATGATAAGCTCATCTTAGGGGCCCTTTTCAGATCAAAAGTGGTAACGTTGGTACAAACTAAATCAAAAGCAGTCTTTAATGAGGTGCTGACTCGACGGCACCACAGAACGCAACAGTCCAGTGCTTCTAATGCTTATTTTTTAGAATGAGCAGAGCATGCGGTCCATCATCTCCTGACTCCGTTCCTGTGGACTCATGCTGGCAAACTATAGCCCACAGGCCAAAACTGGCTCCCTGCCACTGTTTTCACATAGCTGTGGGCTAAGAATCGCTTCTACAGTTTTTAAATAATTGAAAATAATTGATCAAGAATATTTGGTGATTATCTCAGCACTTTGGGAAGCTGAGGCAGCAATATCACAAATTTAAGCCCAGCTGGGAAAACTTAATGATTTAGTGAAATCTCATCTCAAAATTTAAAAAAATCTGGGGATGTAGCTCAGTGCAAGGGCTCTGGGTTCAATACCTAGTAATGCCAAGAAGAAAAAACCAACAGGTGAAGACTGCAGGAAATTTAGTATTAAATTTCAGTGTCCATAAGTCAAGTTTGATCAGAGTACAGCCCTTACTCATTTACGTAGTGTCTGTGGCCAACACGGGACCAGAGCGTGGGTCCCTTGTTAAACAACACAGATTAAAATTTTAAAAAGGCTGAGGGTGCAGCTCAGTGTGAAGGCCCTGGATTAAATCCTAGCATCACAAAAAATAAAATGAAAATAAGTGAATACTGATCAAAAAAGATAGAATCTGAAAGGTATATTAAAATCTACATAACTAAAATATAATAGATTTTAATATTTATTTTTGTTCTCTAGAAGGTATGAGAACTTTCCTTAGAAATTTATCAATAACTTTGAGCAGGAAAATTTCATAGTATTTAATCTATGTTGTTGGAAGGCAAAGCATTATTTTTAATGCATTCTAGAAAATAAATCCTAGGCCTTTCATATAATTGTCTCAAGTCCTATGATAAGCCACATCTTATGATTCTTTGCATCCCCCAAATATAAGATCACATAATACTTGGCTCAAAAAAAGTGATGAAAAAAACAGGTACGACCGTGAAATCAAGAATCTTTATGTTTGATCAAAATACAATTCTCAAGATGGCTACCTGGACTCTATCCAATTTTGGTGACCCGTATATTTGTTCAGAAGAAATACAATAATGAACATAAGATACGGCTCCTGTTTCTATCCTTGGCTAGTCTTTATTAAACATTCTCATGTTACTACTCTCTTATTCTCTACAAAATAATATATCATTTATAAAGTATTGTCTAAAGCCTGTCCTAATGTGGTACGGAAACCCTACTATTTCATTTTCTATGAAAGGAACACAGTGATCATGTTTTATAGTGATCAGGAGATTTATTCCTTATGAAATAATCACCACTCATAATTTTCACTCTGAAGTTTCACTTTTAATGCTTGATGGATAGTCCAAAGTATCTTTTCAGGAAAGACAGAGGCAATATAAATTTTCCTAGATACTCTTAGTTTATGCATTCCTTTTATAGGACAATTTACATACTTTTAAAAAAGTACTAGTAATATTTTTACTTTTACTATACTAGCAACTATACCTTATAAAAGGTCGTGTCACAGCAAGGATCGTTCTGATGAACCACGATGGATGAACAATTATGAATGATTTCAAATTCTTGCGCAACCTATTTTGAACAAAGAAAAAATAATAAATTACTCTTAACCCATTTTCAGTGGGAATTAAAACAGAAAATAAATTCATGTAAGAATAATTTTAGGAGTTCTAGGAAAATTACTACTCTTATGGAAAGGCATTAGAAAGGCCTTTATTAATTTTTTAAAATGAGAGATATAATTTGATATATATTTTGAAACTTGTACGATTCAAATCTCATTTTCTTAGTAAATGTAAAATAGAATAGTGGTATTCTTGGAGTGCACAAATTTATAACTATGATGGCATATTTTTGTTCAATAATGCCTTTCTTTTTTTAACATTATCTTCACTATTTTGGAAAAAACACTTCATAGCAGTGCAGGCAATTTATATTATTATGCCTTAGTTTCTTTTTCTGTAAAAGAAAATTTACCATTTTAACAATTCCTGATTTTTAAGCACATTTTTGAACATTAGCCACGTTACTTTATTAATGTTTGAATCATAAGACAGATTTTAGTTAACTATAATAGGGTACCCTCAAGTTATGCAACGGGCCCCATCTAAGATGATGCAATACATACTAGATATCATAAATTTTTACTATACTGCTTTTCCTATGGCAATAAAGTGTTCTGTCTTAATTAAAACCAGTATGGACAAAAGTAAAGTGTCTTGTTGGGCATGGTGGCATAAGCCTGTATGGAGGCACTCTGGAGGCTGAGGCAGGAGGACTGCCATGAGTTTGAGGTCAGCCTGGGCTACATGAGCAAGTTCAAGGCCAGCCTACACTACATAGTGAGACCCTGTCTCAAAAAACAAAAAACAAAAAAGTCAAAACAACAACAAAAATAAAGTGTCTTGAGGAAGTGGCAAACAGGGGCACTGCATTGGTGGTGGCTACCTTGAAATATGAGCACAATGGCTGTGCAAATCACCACTGTCCTAGTGCTGGTGAACGACTAACTCACCCAGTACCACTGAGGAACCGTGGTTGTTTGGCTTATCCATTTAACTTGAACCTCTCCGTGGCAACCGCACATGCACAATTTAACATGCACTTGGTCTGCCAGCTTTGAGGTTACATTCTACCAAATCTGGAGGGGCATCGAGTAACACTTTGATCAATATTTCTGTAATTTGTTTCTTCAAATATGCCTAGCTCAGGGTTCCGAAATGGGATCACATTTTTGGTGACTAAAACAGAACCGATGGTGTTGACCTAGGGTGCACAGGCGGGACCCACATACCGCCTGTCAATCATCTGGTAGCACTTCTTCATCCAGCCCAGCCCCGGCATCTTCCGTCTAGGGGTTGCACCGTTCAAGTAGACAACCATGTAGTCTTCAGCCACCATCAGCTCTAACGTGCTTATGACGTAGCTGACCACAGGAAGGAAGAGGCACTTTGAGTTCCCACGCGGACTGTTCCGTCCCATTTACACCACAGTTAGGTAACACTGACATTACAGAGGGCGTGACGTTTCAGGGTAGTTGTACATATTACCTCTTCACCTTGTGAGCATAAGTTACCTAATTTATCTGAGACTGTGGACTGCTCATTTATTTGTATGGTTATCTTTTTTTTTCTTTTAATGAAGGTACCCTAGGAAAGTAGGTGAGTTAAAAAACCTGACTTTCAAAAATGTTAACAATGTTACCAAACATCAAGGGCAACTCACACTAAAGAAGGGCAGATAGAAGCAAAATCAAATTATTGACAGTAGACTAAAAACATATTACTAGGGGAATAAAAATAATACTTTGCCCAAAGGAAACGTTACAAAATTCTTTCATGCAAGGCAGATTCTGCTTACTTTGTTTTTCATGTGTTCTACTGATAAGAGTTCTGTTGGAGGTTTTAGCCTTTTGAACACTGTTCCTTGACAGAAATCTTACTGATTCTTTAAGCAAAGGCTTCGAACAGTCTACATCATCCACTTCCCTTAATTGAGACCCTTTCTCTGCCACTGCACACCAACAGACATCAATTGAAAGCACTTCTTCAGAAGGAGCACTCACAGGAAAAGATTTTCCATGACATAGTGGTAATCCGCCCGACTGCTGTCTGGCAGAAAACAAGCGGCAAACACAATGATGGCATTTAGACCGTCCCCATAGTATCCTGGGGACAAACAAAAAGACATTTGTAAAAGAGTGGAAGTTCTTAACAAGGTAGTACTGAATCTGAGGAATAAATTGGAAGTGTCGGTGTGGGGTGCGTGTGTGTGTGTGTGTGTGTGTGTGTGTGTGTGTGTGTTTGTGTGTGTGTGTATGCCACAGATAAATAATGTAATAAATACAAGCTATACTTCTATAAATATATGCACATATAATTCTCTTGAATATAAGAATATTCACTATAATATGCTTGACATATTATATTGTGTCTTAAACATGTAATGAGAGTATATTTGTGTATACAGAATATACAGATATTATGAATGATTTTATATGCTATCTATCCATAGTTATGAATGGCATGTATAAATAAATATTCAACTTATCAAAGAAGGTGACAAATTTTTATTTCATTTTGTTTTTGTGGTGCTAGGGATTGAACCTAAGGCCTTGTGCATACCAGGCAAGCATTCCACTTCTAAGCCCCATCCCCAATCCTAGGCAACATGTTTTGACTTATGAGTTTCTAATGTATACAACATCAAATTATCTTTAAAGCTAATTCATATAACAGTTCATTCTAAGAGCTTGAAAGATTGTGTAGTCCTCTTTAGTTCCTTTTGGTTTTAGATCACTGTTAATTTGAAGGGTAAATTTAGTCACTAAACTGCAATATAATTCAGAGCTACACAGTTCAGTGATCCAATACTAGTGAAAAGATACTAGTGAAAAGAAAGATGTGATTCGATACAGCTTTCTTTTGATTCTGAGGCCTGTTCACTCTCTGGCAGTGTCCTTGGGATCTCTGGATTCTACAGACCATACATGGATCCATGGAAAATTCTGGCCAGGCCAATAATAACTGTGCACAGAATTCAGAGCTTTGACTCTTAATGAGAAACATTCAAGATATGCCTGGTTAAATTCTCTTTGTATTGGATTGATTTTTTTTTTTTTGTACCAGGAATTGAACTCAGGACCTTGTGCTTGCCAGGCAAGTGCTTGTGCGGCTGAGCTATATCCCCAGCTCCCTAAATTCTCTTTGAATTGTGTGAAAATATGTGCTTTGGGAAAAATTTGAGAATTATTTCATAGTACGGATGCAACTAGAGACCATACTCATAAGTGAAATAAATCAGACTCACATGTGTAAACATCATATTGTCTCCCTAGTGTAAGAAATTGAAAGAATAAGTAAGATCCAAAATGTACAATAGATATTGTGAAAAGGAAAGAAATGGCTAAAAAGGAAAGAATAACTGGGATGGGGGAAAGGAAAAAAGAAGGAAAAGGAAAAAGATATATATATGCACACACACACAAGATAGCTAAGATAATTTTACTACTAATTTCTATTAGTTTCATTGAAAGGAACAGTTAGTGCTTATATTGTTTGATCAATTTTGCATGCCTGTATCCAGTAATCTGAGCAACTACTTTGAAGATAACAATATGCAATACAATAATCATTGTTAATTTCCTATTGAAATTCTGTATCATTATTTTTATTCTCTTTAAAATAAAAAAGAGAACATAAAACTTACCTGTTTAGACATAAAAATAAATAAATAAGTATTATAAAAATGATGTGGCTGGGTTAGAGGTAGTGCTTATAGGTAATGCTGAGAAAGTAAGATCTGAGCAATGCAAATAAATAAGTGTACATATTAAAACTCAAAGGGTGAAGGAATATGCAGTTATATCTCAGGAATTTTTTTTTTCATCTTTTGAGAACAGATGAGAAACTATTACGTGAAGCAATTATAAAACATTAACATAATTTTGGCACTGCCCAATCTTGTAAACAAGCTTTCTATTCCCTTAGGCTCATCTTTCAAAGTCATAGCAGGTATTTGTCAAAGGTATGAAAGTCACAGGTGTTTGTCAAAGGTATGTGGCAGGAATGAAATGTGCCTTTGGCATTTCAGAAGGGAAACAATGCTCTATCTTACCATTTTTGGGGAGGGTGCTGGTGATTTAGCCCAGGGCCTCACCCATGCTAAGCACATGCTTTACCACTGAGCAATACCACCAGCCCCTATTGTTTTTTTTAAATACCCCCATTTAAATATTTAGTTTGTGTCACATAATTCTGTCCTTCAGAGTCATTAAGTAGAGATTCCCTCAATGCTTTGAGTAGGAGGACAGCACATGTGCTTATGTCTGATCCAGTCCTCCCAGAACTGGACTGCTTCTTTTTTTTCTGAACTTTAAATATCTCTCTTGTGATTACATGGCAGTAAAACATGGGCTGGGTATAGATTTGGATGGGATCAACTCTTGAAAAGCAGTTTAATAAGATGTTCTCTACAAGAACAGAGAGTATAACTCTACCACAAACCAGCTGGGGGAAGAGTGAAGTAACTAAAAATATATCCAGTTGTGGGATGTATTACTAATTTGAGGGTATTGTGTACTGTGTTCATACCACTTATCTTCAAAAATGATACTTATGTAAATATATACCCAACCCAACACCTGTTTGTGTGAGGGAATTATCCTAGCTTCTTTCTAGATTTTTTGATGAATTCTATATTTTCCAATATGTAGGTATTTATCATCTTCTTTTTAGGATGGATATATGAAGAAAAGGGTGGGAGGGAATATACTGGAATATATTCAGACTCAGCACAGTGTAAAGCTAAGAAGTCATGCAAATATACAACAGGCATAATGTGTCTCACTTGAAAACAAGGAAGAATACATCTTTCTACATGTAAGTTGCCTGGTTCCAGGGTGTCAGAATTATTTCAAGTTTATGACTGCTCAGTACTTTGATTCCTTTTTCTATTTCCAGAGAATTCCTAAGAGCCTTCTGTAAAAGGGAAAAGAGGTTCCTGGACAGTACTTCAGAAGTCATCTTCCAGGCAATTCACCCATGCTCTGGGTGCTTAGAATGCTGCAGCATCCTACTCACTGGCATTCATTTAGCAAAAGGAACACAGAGGGGGTGACTTATCTCAACCACCTAAACCGAGGAATATTGCCAGGTGTGGTGGCGCACGCCTGTAATCCCAGCACTCAGGATGCTCAGGCAGGAGAATCATTGAGAGTTCGAGATCAGCCTGGGCTACCAAGTGAGCTCAAGGCCAGCTTGAACTGTATAGCAAGACCCTGTCTCATAAAACAACCACCACTAAAAGAACAAAAACAAAAACAAAAAAACCCTATGGAATATCTCTTTAGATCAAAATGGCTGCAATTCACAGCTGAAAAATGGCTCTGTACTTTTGGGTAGCGAGGTATTTTCTGTAAGAAGGGAGAAGAGACAAAGAAAAAATAAGAAACTAGGAGAGGAGATGATTTAAGACAGGAAACAGAAAAACAAACAATTTCCACATGAAAGTGTTCCCTCTAAACCAAGAGTTGAAGTTTACAGTCTTCAGAGATACTTCAGATAAAGACTGCTGGCAAAATGCAACATGGAGAATGAGCAGGACAGTATGCTTTTTGCCCCCAATCCCACCCTGATGCTTTCTTGGGCAAGCTAACCCTCCAATTTCTGTCCTAAGATACACAGTTAATCCAGGTAGAGCTGTCTGCTGGCAGCAGTGTAATTCATATAGAGCTTGGCTTTTACACCGTGTCTTTGGTCAGACTGTCAGTAAACGTGTGGGGAACATAAGGTCCTCTGCTGGACACGTGTGCAAGCCTGCTGTGGAGCCTCCTGGGACCCTCGGAGCGGTGATGGTAAACCTTACCTGCAGTGGCACAGAGAGGCATGAAAGGGATGAGACACAAGTTTGCGGCCAAATGGGATGGAGAGAGGAGGAAAGATGTCACATGGCAACCAAAACATATACACACACACACACCAGCCAGCAGCTCTTCTGCTCATTCTTTCCAGGAGCATTTGTCCAGCAACACTGTGGAGAAGGTTACCTGAATCTCCTAGAGTGAAATAAAACAAGAAGAAAGAAAGAAAAAAAGAGAGAGAGAAAGAGGGAGAGAGTGAGAGAGAGAAAGAGAAAGAAAAACGAAAGAAGAAACTCCTTGTTAACCTTCTTCAGCATGATTATCCTTGGTTATTTAAATGTTTTAAGTTCAAAGAAGCCAGTTCTGGCCTCCATATGACCCCATGCCACTGGCTGAGCAAACCACTGCAACACTTTTTGCTTTTTCAGTTAAGCAGAGGGCAGGGATATTGCTTTTAGGACTGTGAGATACAAACACCAGGGCAACTGAGCACCCCCATTTGGCTGATGAAGTCACTGAGAAGGTAAGTGAAGTGCTAGTGCAGAGACTTGCAAGCGACAAAGACAGACCTTGAATTCATTCCTCTACAGTGTGGACAGGGCCTCTGGCAACAGGTGATACCAAACGGAAGCCTTAGTATTATTTGTTTACTAACTGGCGCCGTTGGGAGCAGTTTGCAGTGCCTGGCTCTGAAGCCACTTTCGGCAACTCTTTTGGTCACTCCCACCTTGCAGTTGACTGCACAGAGTACTGTTTAGCTGGAGCTTCCCCTCTGGCCTGACTGGGAAAATATCTTCGTGGGGTTTGCTCTTTCAATGCTCATCAGAAGCCACGCTGACCAAATCAATGGGTGATAACTAGGACACTTTATCATTATGAGGTCTAATAGAGTGGTGTATATTTCCAATATGGAAGACAAAGCTTTGGCCAGTTCAGAAGTAACATCTGCATGATCTTCACCTAAACGGCACAAAAACTGTTCAGCATGTAGGGAAAGGTGGCATCTCACTAATGTGCCAGGCGGGTGCAGCCCGAGGCGCATTCATGCAGCCCACTGCCCGGAGAAGGCCGAGGGGGAGCCAGGGAGCAGGGAGGAGGCCGCTTCAAAACAAACCGGACAGTCACACAGACAAAAAAACCAAGCTCGCAACACACGATGGGGAGCAAATGCCGTGGAAAGGAGGTGGCAGGGATAGAGAGCTCAGCAAACCAGGTTAGCATGGAGTTTTCAGGCAGATTTCTACAGAGACCAGCACAGGCAGACGCAGTGGTTTTCCTGCCCCTCAGTGGACTGACGAACTGCATACCAGGGCAATGGGATTAACCCGTCCACCCACCCCACCTGGTTTCACTGCAGTTGAAAAACAAGTACGAGAAGTACTGAGATGACTTGCCCTTACCATAGCAGCGAAACTATGCACCTGCCTTCCTTATAACATGACAACTCTGAAGACTGAGACATAAAAATGAGTATAAAGACTATCACTGACTTTGATTTATGTTGTTCTGTACTGTTTAGACTAAGACTACACTACTTTCATAGTTAGCCTTCATTTTGATTTCCACAAAGCAAACAAACCAAAAGTACCTTATGCAAAGTAGTAACCCCCAGGAAGGTTTGGGGAGTATTCCAGGTGTGGTTTTCATACTAAGAACAAAAGCATGACTCATGGGTCAGCTGTCTGTCCTTCGTTCTGCAGGGCTGTGGGAAGTTTCTTTCTGAGGGAATGAGGGAACGGCCCCACATGAGAGCAGCTACGCGGGGCCATGCTGCTATTTCAGGTGGTGGAGTGCGAGACCAAGGGTTCCGCTGGCGTCTTCCTTCACAGTCATGTTTGGGCTGTCTGGCTGGTCCTGGCACTTATCGGGCGAGCAATGCAAGGGGTAGAAAGTGAAGGATCTACTGGTGGAGGGATGTTTGATGGAAACAAAATGCCTTTGTGCTCCTTAGAAAGCAAATGTTGTGGATTTAATGCAGTGTGAAGACTCTTATTTCCCTGTCCTCGTTCTGGAAGAGAGAACGTGGGAGCAGTAATTGCCTTGTCAGCTTGCACTTTTTCTGGGACAGCTGGGAGGTAAGAGTGGCACTGGAGGACAGCAGGAAAGGAGCACATGCAGGAGAAGAAAAAAGCCATTGATATTTTCTGAAGTCAACAACGTTAAATGTGTTGCTAGAGCTTGCCCGACTTTTTGTGAGTTCCAAATTAGTGAAGGCCACACATGCTCCTGGAGAGCCCAAGAAAGCCCTGGAAATACAAAATACGCTTTCCCTTTTCCTGGTCCCTCAGCAGGCAGGGGAAGCTTTGCTTGGGATCAGCTGTTGTGAGGCATGGATATAAAGCAGTTTATAGAAATGCAAACTTCGGGCAGGGAAAAAGTTACTAGGCTGAGTCTAAAAATGCTTCCTAAAGCTTCTGAGGAGGGCTCAGAAGACATTTTGTGACTCGAAGCCCCTCAGGTGCAGTGGCTTCCCTAGAGGCCAGGGTGTTGTGTCTTCTAAACTGTTCATTTAACCCCACACCCCATGGAAATTCTAAACAGACTGCATCATACTGGACAGCTATGGTGTTAGAGAAATTTGCACAAAAATCTTAACAGGTATCAGATATGAACTGTGAAAAGCTCTCCTTTTTTTTTTAATACTGGGAAGTTGCTTTTGCCTAGTAGGCTTTCAGATTTTTATTGAATAGTGGTAATATCCTTAGCACTCAGTCTCCTGAACATAGACTGCTGGGGGATGTTATACCCCGGAGAACCTCACCTCTGTTTTCCAATTTAAAACTATGCCCCCTCCCATTTCCTGGACTCTCGGAGCTTGACTACCTCCATGAGAGATGACTCTACGGTAGGGCTCGATGACCTTCATGTCTATCCGTTGCTCTTGTTCTCCAATCACCACTGTCCTCCACAGCCGGTTGTCTTCACGCTCTTCTTCAGCCGTGTATTCTGGAATAGACTCTGACTCTTGGCCAGAGTCTTTGTTGACCACAGAATCTTCTGGAAATGAAAGAAAGCAGGGCTGAAGGAACACAGGCTTCACAACAGAGGGCACAAAATGGTCTGGTCAGAAGCTCCTTCCTGGTAGAGCCACTGGGATGAAACTCCCACTGTGTACAGGCTTTATAGAGTGTAACCCCACCCCGACCACACGGAGTCCCTTCAGTTGTCTTCTGTCCTGACTGACTGAGTAACCAAATTCCCTGCTAAGGCCATTCCGCGGGTCAGAGAGCTAAGTCTAGAGCTGTCTTGTGTCCATAGTGGCCCAGTACAAGATGAACTGGTACCAACCCATTCTTAATCACGCAGGTTATTTACTTATCAGTCCCAGGCAAGGTTGGTTTCCTTGAGCCACATGTCCTGCTTACTCAGTGGTTGAAAGCACCTGATTACTCAAAGTACTCAAAGCTTAGTATCTTGATGACAAGACAACTTAGGTCAAGACCCTCTTCCAAGACTCTTACAACAGGGTTGAATCCCCTGACCTCTTGGGGGAACATCTGGACATACATTTGATGCTATTTCCTATGCATTCTGCTTCAAAATGTGCTGAAGTAAGGGAGAAACAAAACAAGTTTAGAGATCAGAAATAGTCCAAGGCCCCAAATTTGCAAGACTCCTAAATCTGTGGGGCCATAAGGCAACAATAACAACAACACAAAACCCACTGAGTATTTTTTGGCAAGAAACTTACTCTTATATATTCAAAACGAAAGAACCCATGTGGTTCATCCACTTCAGCTTCTACTGTACTCCCAACTTGGCAGCTTATTAAGGACACAAAGCAGCAACTTTTGGGGGCTGGGGATTTAGCTCGGCAGCAAAAGCGCCTGCCTGGCAAGCGCAAGGTCGTGAGTTCGGTTCCCGGTACCGGAGAAAAAAAAAAAAAAAAAAAAAAACTCAAAGCAGCAACTTTCAGCTTCCAACCAAGCACTACTTACATGGGCAAATCCACTTATCTGTCTGGAATCCCTTCCTGCTCCTTCCTTTCTGCTTGGGTTAGGAACCTCGGATGCGAATCGAAGCTCCCTTTCTGGGATGCTACTGTCCACCTGTCTCTATTGCCTCAGAACTCTGAGCTCTGATGTGGGTTTGTCTTCTGATGCCACTGCACACACATACCCTTGTCTGCAAAGAGCTCCCCATTCAAAGCCTCTGCATTGGCTTCAGTACTCTCAGGTCTGCTTACTTTGACTCTGGGGATCTTGTTGGGGGTGCTGTTTAAGGAGGGTGAAAGTGGGGGGCTTTTTTGTTGTTTTTTTTTTTTGAGAGGGGGTCTTATTATGTAGTTTCAACTGGCCTTGAACTCACTTTGTAGCCCAGGCTGGCCTTGAAGTCACAGTGATCCTTCTGCTTCGGCCTTCCATGTGTTGGGATTACAGATGTGCACCACCAGGCCTGGCCTTAAGTGGGGTTGTTTTGTTTTATTTTCACATGGTTTTATTGAAGTTGCTTCATTAAAACCTTTTCTATATATCACAGTTTTTACTCTGGTTATGAAAATAAAATGGAGATCACACAGATACAATCAACTGATCTTTGACAAAGAAGCCAAGGCAGTGCTATAGAGCAAAGATAGTCTCCTCAACAAATGTTATTAGAACTGGACATTTATGTGCAAAAAAATCAATCAAACTATAAAACTCCTGGAACATAAGAGGAAACTTAGTTAACCTTGGGTATGGAGTGATTTTTTAGACCTAACACTAAGGTATGATCCATGAAACCAATAATTTTTTCTTTTGTTTTTTTTTGGGTATCGGGAATCGAACTCATGACCTCAGGCTTGCCAGGCAAGCCTTATGCTGCTGAGCTATACCCCCAGCCCTTGAAACCAGTAAGTGATTAGGTAGAATTTAGTAAAATTAAAAATTTGTGCTCTGTGAAAGACAAAGTCAAGAGAATAAAAAACCAAGCCACACACTGGGAGAAAATATTTATAGAACACACATCTGATAAAAGACTATTATCCAAAAGTACAAAGCAGAAAATGGACAACTGTAATAAAAAAAACACAGAAAAGACATGAATAGACACCTCAGCAAAGAAGATATATAGATAGCAAGTAAGAACATAAGAAGACATTCGATATCACATGTCACTGCAGGACTGGAAATTAAACTTGCAAATAATGGGATTCCACTACGTA
Organism: Chinchilla lanigera; assembly: GCF_000276665.1. Lineage (NCBI taxonomy): Eukaryota > Metazoa > Chordata > Mammalia > Rodentia > Chinchillidae > Chinchilla > Chinchilla lanigera. The sequence continues at coordinate 2,698,300 of NW_004955512.1, read as the reverse complement.
TCTATTAGAATAGGCAAATTCCAAGGTATTGATAACATCAAATATTGATAATTATATTGGTAATAAGTATTGATATTACCAACATCAAATGGAGCAATGGGAATTCTCATTCATTACTGATGGGAATGCAGAAAGACACAACGACTATGAAAGAGAGTCTGGCAGCTCCTTACAAAGTTAAGCACATTCTTCGTGCATCCCCACAATCATACTTCTTGATGACGACTCAAATGACTTGAACATGTGTAGCCACATAAAAACTTATGCATGAATATTTATAGAAGCTTTATGTGCCAGGAATATAGCTCAGTGGCATAGCACCTGGTTGGCAATTGCAAGGTCCTGAGTTCGATTTCCAGTACCAAAAAAAAAAAAAGAAGCTTTATTTGTAACTGGCAAAACTGTAAAGCAACCAAGATCTCCTTCAGCAGCTGAAGGAAAAATAAATGGTGGTACATCCATACAACAGAATATCGTTAAATGCAAGACATGAAGAGACACAGAGGAAACTTAAAAGCCTAAGTATAAGAAGCCATCTGAAAAGTCTACTTCCTGTATGACTCCAACATATGACACTGTGGAAAGGGCAAAGCTGGGCAGACCTTAAAAGAGTCAATTTCATGATGATGGAAATTTATTTTATTCTATGCTGTTACTGCTTCTTATAAAGCATTTGCTCTAGCAAATATCTTGATACAGGCATCTTACTTCATTTGTGCACATATTACTACACGGCTACCTTTTAGCAGGAGAAAGCTGGATCTGTGGCCAGGGTGGAGAGTTTTGTCCTTGAATACGTCACACTGAAATATAAGTGAGAGCACCTGTTTTCTCCTCTTGTTACAAAACCCCAGGCTAAAGAAGCTTTTATCCTTTGATAACTGAAGATGGAAATAATCTCACTGTTGTTTCAATTTGAATTTCTCTAATAAGGAAGAATTTAAATGTTTACTGGCTACTTATATTTCTCTTACTAATATGGAGGCAGCTAATAAATTTTTTACACACATGATCCTTATTGATCTGTTGAAATTCTTTATATAGAATTTAGCTATGTGTTGTAATTATTTTTCTGCTTTGTGCTTAGCTTTTAAATCTAGATATTCCTACATATATTTTTGCCCAACAGAAATTTTAAAATTTGATATTACTAAATTTTTTCTCTTCTAAAATTATAATAGGAAAGGACCTCTATCTTACATGCATGTGTATATACACACATCCATCCATACAGACACAGAAACACACACATTTTCTTACAAACAGCATTACTAGTCATTTTGGTATAAAAAGTTCAGGGCTGAGTGCTTTTATAAGGTGTTGCGCCTAGTATTTTATTGTGTGGGAACTGGCAAGTTGCTGGGGGTCTCTCATCCCTTTCTCTTTTGATTGATGTGAAAGTGGGAAAAAGAATTATTTAAGAGCTAGGGATATATTAAGTTCTCTTAAGTTCACTTCTAGAAGTGAACAATACAAGCTAGTCAGAAGTAAAGACAGCTTTACTGACTCCCTTCAGTAAGAAATGCTCTCTTGATCTTAATAATTCTTCTGCTGTCACTATAAATTACCATCTCCTCCCATGCTCTCTTCATGCTGAGCTTGCAAAAATATTCAGGTCTTGTTTAACTCTCTGTCCCTAGGCGCTCCAAATTTAATTTTTAGTCTCATCCCCTCTTTACTTAAGAAATGCTTGTTTTATTTTCTCAAATATCAGCTTTCTCCCTGGACTGTGGAGTACAATTAAACCCTCACAGGGGAGAGGTCAAATGAATTCTCCCTTTTTCCTTTTTGAGATGATTTAGCATATAAGCTCTTGAAAGTTCTGTGCTACCCAAACCACAATGGGAAATCCATTCTTGACGTTCACTTGGACTAACTAGAGAGGAAGTTAGCTGTGGCTTCTAGTAGGGACCTCCATTTGTGAAAGGTGACTAGGTTTCTATATATTATTCTCTTAAAAATAATGATAATGAAAATAATATTCTTAAAAGACATTATGTTTGAGGAGAAAAATGTCCAGTGTGATCATTAATCACATGTCAACTTGATTAAGAAATATCTACCTAAGCCATATATAGTCATGCACACCTGTAATCCCAATATTCTGGAGACTGAGGCAGATGGTTGCAAGTTTGACCCAGACTAGGCAATTTACTAGGATCCAATCTCAAAATGAAAAAAAAAATATAAAATGGGCTTAGGATGTGAAGGCTTGGGTTCAATCTGAGTACTGAAAGGAGGAAAGGAAAGAAGAAAGGAAGAGAGGGAGGGAGGAAGGAAGAGAGGGAGAAAGAAAGGAAGGGAAGGAGGAAGCAGAGGGTAGGAAAGAAAGGCCTAGCAGATTAGTTAAGCACACTTCTGACGGTGGCTGGGTATGTCATGGAGGCATGACCTTGGCTACTATACAGCACATGGTCCCTAGCTCCTTCTTTTCTGGCCTTGTTCCTTTGTTATCCCAGCTGCCACTAACCGAGCAGCTTTGCTTCACCACACCCTTCCACCATGATGTTTCTGCCTTCAGGGGTCAACTGACCGTGGACCGACTCTTCTAAAACCATGAGCCCAATTAAACCTCTTTTTAAAGTTGTGGGTGTCAGGTATTGTGTCAGGAAAAGCTAATACATTCCGTGTAGAACTAAGAAGTCTTTAAAATTCTCTTGATGGTAAACAGCAGACGGGAAATTAATTTGAATGTACAATCTCAGTATACAAAAATACAAGGAAAAATCATCCTTTCAGACAACACTATTATGACATAGGCTGCTTGTGGATGAAGCACAGTAAACTTAACACCTAGTTTAAATGCAGACTTAAAACAAGGAACTAATTCTTATAAGTGAATGGCCTATGTATTTTGCAAATATAGAAAATCACAGATAAAGACATTAAATGAAGTGGTGCCCTGATTACTTGGAAATAATGTTGGGGTGCCTTATCAACCCAGAAAACTATCATTAGGGCTTAGTTTTAGAAAAGACATCTTAGGTAACGTTATTAAATATCACTAGGAAGCCTAGGAAGGAAAAGTACAAGAGTGCATGAGTGTTTCCTCTAACATTCTTATCAAAAATATGTAGGCAAAAATTTTTTTGTAATTTTTCCACTTCCCATATGAAATACTTTTGCTGAAATCTAAGTTAGAGCAAAAATTACTTTGTGGTTGGTTTGGAAAATAGAAATAGTTCATCTTTTCCCCTTGACCTTTGGATATTAAGTTTTTAGGGTTGGTATAATAAAGGATTTTTAAAAAACACTAAGCTTGTTCTTAAAATGAAAATCTGACATCCTAAATCCTTCACTTCTGACACCTTTCTGATCTCTTTGACATACTGTAAATACCACATGTGTTTTCAAGCACTTACTTTACACTTCAGAACTAAAATGTATTTCTAGTCTATTCTTTTTATGCAGTCAGCTGTCTATCTCTGCATATTTTTACAAAGTGATACAAAATTAAGAGAATTAAGGAGAATTTTAGATTCAGCTGATATTAAAATTGTGTCTTTTGAGTTTAAGACCTGGAAGGAGGGTTCTGGACATTAAACTGCTGGCTCTTTCAACATAACAATATCAACTAAATAAAAACAACTATGTCAGCAAGTGGCAGCTTTAATTATCAGCTTGCTCAGCCACCACCACTTTGCTTAGCAGTTTTACTGTTTATAAAAATAAAAGGCTTAGATGTGTGACAAAGCTCTCTGTGGCAACATGGAGGTGAAGGAGAAGGAGAGGGAGCACCAGCAGTGCCATGCCACAGCTGTCTTCTGCAGGATTTTAAGTCAATATATTAGCAGTAAAAGAGCTGGGGCCATTGGGCGAGCCAGCATGGAAGGAGTAGCTGGTGAAGATACTCAGGTGGCAGGAACAAATATGAATTCAATACCTTCCTTCCCTTTGTGTTTGTGTATGTCAACCTACAAGATCAGATACCCAGATAACTAGAGTCAGCCCTGCACATCCTTTGGTTCCACATCTGCAGAGTCAACCAAGTGAAGGTAGAAAATATTCAGGGAAAAAAGTTGCATGTGTACAGAATATGCAATCACTTCTCTCTCAATCATTATTCCCTATACAACAACTACTGACATAGCATTTGGATTGTATTAGGCATTATAAGTAATCAAGAGATGACAAAGTATCTGAGAAGACAGAAGTAGGTTATAGGCAAATACTACAGTTTGAGAATGATTTTTTGAGTGGTTAAGTTTTGATATCTATTTGGGGTCTTGAAACCAATCTGCCACAGATAATAAGGGGAAACTATATAGAAATTCATGATAAAAATGCAAAATAACCTCTATTTAAACATAGCAACCTTTAGAACAAGTAGTTTACTGCTTCTACTTTTTTAACTTGAGGAAATAAAGCCTTAAGTCTGTGAAGATAGGGTCTAAGTTTGTACTGATCTTTAGTTCTAGTTCTGGTGGCTCAATGACCATTGGTTGAATTAATTAGTTAATTTAATGAAGATCTTAATACGTTCCTGCATGAGTGGGATGCCTAGAATTAGCATGACTCTAAAAGTCAGGGCACCACTGAATTGTGGTACTGCTGTTTAAAACTAGAAAAAGTTTTACAATTAAGAAGAAATAATAGTTGTGGCCAACACTCTCTCATTTTAACTTGCAAATGTAACTTCAGGATGCCATCCTGGGTAGACATGAAATGGAAACTACACAATACCAGTATTTTTACAAGTAAATGTTTTATATTTGCATATAAATCTTAACAAACAAAACTTCACTGAGCACGGAAAAGAACTAAAGTGAGACTGATATTCATATCAGGAGTGACAGACTAATTCCGTTAGTCTGGCAATTTTTAATTTTTTTTGTTTTGTCTTTCCTCCACCCCACCCACTCCATCCTTTCTCCCTTCCTACTTTATAGAGACGCAGATTTAAACACAATAAAAACACAATTTAAACACAATAAAAACTCTAACTTGGTGGGAAAAGAGATGATAAACATGGAAACAATAGGTAAATAATACAATTTCAGTGAATGGCACATAGAAAAGGAAATGAACACTGGGCTAAAGTGTGGATGGGTTAAGGAAAGCAGGGAGGTGAAAAGCACCTTTGACTGCAGAGGCAAGGAAGGCCTGTCCAAGGGGGTGGCACCTGATCAAGGTCTGCACACAGAGAAGAAGCTGGACATGCAAGTTCATTGTAGTGGAATGAACATTCCAGACAGTAGAAGCTTGTATTAAGAAACTGGGAAGCCCTGACTCCGCTTCCTCAAATTTTATCTTCCAGGTTAATTTCTCTTTCTCTGCAAACCCAGCTCCAGTTTCCTTACAACACAACAGATAGCAGCCTAGGGGCTTTACAACAGAGCCATGGTCCTAAGTGACCTTCATGAACCATACCTGCTCTGGCACACTCTAGAATCCGTCAACATTGGCCACCTATGGCCAAGACACAGACAAAACCTTCCAGAAATCACACACAGGAGCCACTGGCACAAAAATGATGGATTTGTTCCTAACGCCACTTAGATAATCTTTTATTTATTTATTTAACTTTGGCTTTGTCAACTTAGTGACTTACCATGGCCGGTATATTCAAAAGGATCTGCTTCATCAGGAGTATCAAGTTCATCTACATTGATGTCAATTCCATCTGGGCTGTCCAGGTTATCATCAGAGAGAATGGATCCTTCACTTTGGTCCAGAGAAAGACTGATATTTGGGGCTGTGAGCCTGATTCTCCGAGGATGAGTGCCATTAAGATCCAGTGAATTAGGAGGTTCTAAAGAAAAACAATAGTAACATTTAATATTAGACTATACATGGCTGTCAAGGGTGGGCTTGGCCCTTTCATTTATTAAGACTATTTCAGCAAAGCCAGATCTGCCAAAAGCCCTAATAGGGGATTTGGATCCCCTTCTTGATAGCAGGCCTCAGTACTGGCTTCCCCAAGTTTCATCAGCACCAGCCACGTAAAAATAGGAAGGGACAGCTATTCCTAAAGAGGTAGAAAGTAGTTTTTTAAACATCTCTGTTCATCTTTAAGTACTTGATACTGCTATAACATTGAATTGGATTTTTATGATGGCTACTGCATAATAAAAATCGGTTAAGTATATATTCTCCAATTATTCTTATCAAGTTTGCCCCTAAAGAATGGCAGTAAGGCCTCGGGATATAGCTCAGTGGCACAAATACCTGCCTGGCAAGCCCAAGATCCTGAGTTCAATTCTTGGTACAAAAAACAAAAAAATGGCAGTAAATAACTGTTGATAGATACTCCCAAAATACTTTACAGATCCTTAAATATGATCTTTAGTGACCTTTCTTGTTTTGTTTTTTAAGTAAAACCTGAAGTACCCTCTCTGGTTATGTTCTTTGAACCTACATAAGCAGTCACTACCTATTACAGGAGTGTTGCTTGATACTGGTTTCCATAACACCTGACAATCTTATGTTCAGGCTCACAGAGGTAGCTCCCCCACTTTCACTGTAGAACATATTTTTGGCCATGTGCCTTTCATTTAATAGAGGCAGTGCTTCAAAAGTCATTTTAAACCAAGTTTTAAACCAAGTTAAACCAAGTTTATCCCAACCAAACAAAGACAAATATCCTAATGTGGTATTATAAGAAAAGTATTTGATCTTTATCTCTGGTTCTAGGCTGAGCTCCTAAAATTCTCAGAATTACCTGAGAGGTAGGAGTGTCTTTTGCTTTTGTACAAAGCTCTTTTTGACCATAACTGAGTTTATGCTAGAAAAGTAACTTGAAGCGGGGTCCCTACCTAGCCTTAGGAGGGGGCTGGTCACTGAAAAGACCAAGTGATTAGAAAACTGGAACTTATCCCCACCCACTGACCTCTGGGAAGGAGGTGACAGGTTGAAGCTGAGGCTTTATGAATACACTTGAACAACAAGTTTGATGACCTTCTGCAGTGCTAAATGCATTAAAGTTCTTGGAGGGTGGCACACTTGTAAAGGGCACTGAAACTCCATGCTACTTCCTCTATACCTTTTGTAAAATCTTGAAAAAAACATGATAAAAACTAATCTTTTAACAGCACTTCAAAATGGGGTAGAGATCATTAGGGGACTTGTACGCTATCAAGATGCTGCAGGGAAAAGGAAATCTGGAACTTGGCACAGGAATGCGAGCGAGTGTTTGAAGTGGTCCAAGTCTGCAAAAGCCACTAATATCTTTAATGACTGTTGCAGCTGCAACTGTCTGTCACAAATGACAAATGCACTTCTCACCTTGAGCCAGTTCGAGAAGTCAATCATGTGTGCCCAGTGATGTGTAGCCTGTGTTAGAACGTCTTTACTGCACCAATCATTTTCTTTCACATGTACCTTGTGGGATTCCCTCTCTCCCTGACTTCTCCTCTTTTAAAAAAAAACAAAAACCTGCATCATCTGAGCTTCTCTGGAGCACTTTTACAGCTGTCTGAATTTGTGTTTTTAAAAACTGCAATTCCTGAGCCCTAGATAAAGTTCTCTTGTTTCTCCTAGGTTTGAACTGACTGACATTAAATGGTGTCAGAAATGGGATCTAAGTGGCTTGTTTCTACCTCTGATGCTTCTGAGGACACGAGCACAGGTGCTTATGTGACTCATGTATTCCCCCTTGATCTCCCGGTGACTTCAGATTGTGAAAGTAAATTCTCTTAGTCTCCAAACTTTCCATCTCTTTGGTCAAGGTTCCAAAACTTTTTGGTGTCCTTTGTTGCCCGCTTCTTAGGAAGAAAGTCTCTTATCTAGTTGTCTAGGAAAGACATCCTGCTGGTCACTCATTTTCTAAGACAGGTAACTTTCACCTTGGGTTAGTACTTTGGGAAATTCCTCCTTTAAGAATGCTGCTAGTGGGTAATGACCAGCCACAACTCTGGCTTCTTTGATGGCTAAAACCTATGGGCCTTCCTGCCTTGATGGACTGAAAGTGCTCACATGGTGTGAATTATGGTAGCCCTATTGGGGTCTTCTGATATTTCAAAATTAGTTCACTGGTGTGCTCAATTAGAAAAATGTTATACAACTAGACAACCCGAATGTGACACATACTTTTATTGGCACTTTTAGGTTATTAAATAGAATAATGCTTTTCTTAGGGAGACAAATTCATAGCTGTCTCTGGCTAGCCTATACTTAGCAGGGGGAAATTATTCCAAAGATGGTTTGGGTTAAGTTTCAGCTGGCTAAAATCCCTTACTGATGGTGTCACTATTTCTTGCTATTCTTCTTGTTGCTTATAAATACCTGGGAAACAAAACAAATAGCTTATTTAATTATAGTTTCTTAGCTGATCTTCAGGAAGACGCAAGTACTCTGGTCAAACAACATTGTCTGACCTGGATTGAAAGAAAGGTCCCATACATTAGTTGTCTTAGTTGAACAACTTTCCCAAAATCTTGCTTAAAACAAGTCAAAGGAAAAAGATACTAAAATTATGGATCTCAAATCCAAGTTGCTCATCTCATGAGTCTCCTGATGATGCAATTTTTCTCTTAAACTAAATTCCTCAGACTCCTTCAGTTCTAAGGCATTTGTTACTACTGATCTATAAATCAAACTACCTTATGAGCCTCTTGACTCAGGACTGATTGATGACAACCTGGTATTGACTGGCAGCACCTAATGGAATTCAAGGGCTCTGTGGAACCCATCTCTGGCCCTGGCTTCCCCTCAGTCGAGTTGGACATTGTACTTTGGGATTTCCCTCATTGCAAAGATATATTCAATCTTCCTTTTACATGGGCCCTAATGGCTTTTATTGCTAAAAGACAGATGGATTCAATCAGTATTTCAGTGGTGCAATTGTTTACTTTCTATGTTTCTCCCAACTTTAGGGCTATAATATATGACTGAACTATAAGATATGATTGCCCACATATAAGCACTAGATAATTTTACTCAGCAAACCCTAAATGATAGCTGACAAGTACTAAACTTGGTAAATATAGCACCAAAATGTCCGTAATGGGAAAAGTAGGCTTACAAAAATAGATGGCACTTAATATCATCACCACTTCTCAAGGGGGCACTTGTGCTGTTATTAAAACAGTGCTATGTTTATATACCTGACAAATCATCAAATATCATTCATCTCATGAATCATATGAAAAAACCAAATTGCTCTCTTAAATGATCTGATACCTAGCCTAGGAAAATTATTTAAAAAGCTGCTTTGGGTTAAATTTTAGTGAGCTAAAATCCTTACTGATGGTGTCATTATTATCTCCTTGTATTCTTACTGCTGCTTGTAATTTTTCTGAGTTTTAATACAATGTATAATTCACTATTTAACTACTTCTACTCCCAGAATAATTATCTCACGCTGACTGCAAGCATGCAATCATCTTATTAGGCAACCTCCGAAGAAAATTATGAAATTATTGTCTCAGCCCTGCTCCTCAACTGCTTCCTTGTTGTCACTCAAATGTGGCCTTAAACTATTCACAGTCACTTCTTCCACTCTTGAAGGGTACGTGATTTACTGGGAATGAGCCTTCCCAGCTCTGTGGGATAAGGTCTCTACAAAATCAAGACCCAATCCAAAGATTGATTATTGATACTTCTTAATCATGGTCAACAGGAGGAAATATGAAATCCAGAAGAAAATCATGAAAACCAAGCAACATTTAAAGAGCATTTCAAAATGGAGTTGGGAAGTCATCAGGTACCCAGGAATTACACATATGTCAGACTGCTGCTGAAGAAAATGAACTCTTGAACTGTGTACGGGACGGGAATGTGAACTTTAAAACTGGGTCAACTCTGCAAACAGCACTATTATCTTTTAATGAATGCTACCATAGCAACTGTCACAAATGACAAATGATTTTTCATTTAGAGACAGTCCTATAAGTTAATCATGTACAGCTTAATGATGAGTAGCCCAGTATTAGGCTAACTTTTCCACACCCCTTTCCTTCACATGTAACTAGTGAGATTTCCTTTCTCCTCATTTTCTCCTTCCCTTTAGAAAAACCTGTACAACCTGAACTTCTTTAGAGCATTCATTCAGAGCTAATGAATTTGTGCTTCCCTGAAGTACAATTCCTAAGGCTCCCAAACGAAGTCCTTTGCCTTCATAACTTCTAAGTGTGAAATAATCACCATGTGCCTATGTACCCCATCATCTATTCATCTGTGTCCTTTATATCTTCTATAGTAAACCAGTAAATGGAAGTAGTATTCCCATGGGTTCTGTGAGCTGTGCTAGCAAAGTACTAAGCCTGAGAAAGGAGTCTGTGGGAACCCTAAAGCTAGTTGGACAGAAGCACAGTGCAGCCTGAGACCTGAAATGGTGTCTGACGTCTTGTGAGACTGTGCTGTTCACTTCTGGGAGCTGGCACTCTCTTTAGTTAGTGTCGGAACTGAACTACAGGACACTCGGGTTGGTGTTCTCTAGAGAACTGCTTGTTGTATGTGGAAAAACTCCTACATATCTGGCCATTGAAGTGTTCTGTCTGTGCGAGAGTATCATAAAAGAAAAGTCTCCTGTTTTCATCTATAAACTGAAGAGACCAGTTTCCCCCGCACAAAGGTATTTGAAGGTCATCTGGTATATCCCTCAACCCCAGAATTTGAACTCTGGCATGTGCTAAGGAAACCAGCACTGTTCCTTTATCATTAAGATCTTTCTTTTCTGTATACATTGTCACCAGACTATGTACCATGTAATATTTTTATGTATTACTTGAGAAGAACGTTCTAATGACATTTGAAAAACACTGCGTTGCTATATTATAGGAATTCTCAGGGCAATGATGTCCATAAGAATTTTTGTGATGACATAACTGTTTTATATATGGCTATTGAGCAATTAAAATGAAGTTAGTGTAATTGAAGAATGGAATTTTAAATTTTTATTGTTAATCTCAATTTAAATAGTTATGTGCATTTAGCTGCATCCATATAGGGTAAGCATAGCTTCAGTACCTTTACTATTCCAGAGTATGTTGTGTACATTGAAGAGAGACATACAATGGTTATTATTGGGCACAGAAAACCTAAAAATAATTATGTCACATATTGTGACTTTTAAGAATGTACCTTAAATACTAGAACAGAAAACAAAATCATTTACCTCTTTTCTTGCTACCCCATCCTAGGCTTGGCTAAAAATACCATGGTACAGGATCTAGGTGTGATCTTACAGTGGGTATGGTTGAAGAGAGTGATTCTAGCACAGAATGAGCCATGCAGGTTGCAACTGAGAATTTAAAATTTCTTTCTGTATATGCCGTGGGTTTAAGTCCTTAAAAGGCTGTTGTCATAGTTATATGTTTTGTTTTGTTTTGTTTTTTTATTTTTTTTATTTTTTGGTTTTTTTCTGGTACCGGGAACCGAACTCACGACCTTGCGCTTGCCAGGCAAGCGCTTTTGCTGCTGAGCTAAATCCCCAGCCCCTTGTTTTGTTTTTATGGTGCTAGGAACCAAACCCAGGGTCTCACACATACAAAGCAATGCTCTACCACTGAGCTACACTTTCACCTCTGGTGTAGTTTTCATAATTAGAATACTAAGCATTCTTAATATCACATTGTTGATCTTAAACATTCTTAAAATTTTGCAGAAATTAGGTATCCATTAGAATTTGGTATTGTGATACACAGTAACTAATTATCAAAGGAACTGAAAAGTCCATGTGAGTGAGCATCAATATTTGAGTGGGCTTGGAAATTAACCAAATTGAGCTCAACACCTTTCTCTCACACTTTTTATCTCTTTATTTTTATCACTGAAATCCCAGGTTGAATGCACAGGAGACAGTCCTCTTTGGGAATAACGGAAACGTCTGGGTGAGAACGCCCTTGTGGGAAAGAAGCACACACCGCTCTCACCAGGCCTCATGTCTGCAGCGCTGGGACTGAGCATTTCCTCCTCAAAGGGGACGTCCATTCCTATATCCTGGGACTGGAGTCTGAAAGAAAGCAAAGCAAAGAGTGTGAAAAGCTGTGTGCGGCTCTGTTTTTTGAAAAAGAAATCCAGAGATTATAGGATTAAATTTTCACCTCACATGAAATAAATCACCTATGTGTACTGCATCCATTGCTAAGTGGCCCCAAATTGGAAAACTTTCTACAGTTACTGTGAGTAAAACCATGAACACCAATTTCACTTGTGTGCAGCAATCACTTCTACCAGCCCATGTAATAAATACATGCCAAATAAAAAAACACTCAAAAATAGGAATGAGAACAACTAATGCATTTCAGGGGACACCTAATAGATTGTCAACATATATGGCGAATGCTTAAAATAAATTATTATTATGGTAAAAGACAGATAGCCATTAATTATCCTAAAAAGTATACCTGCTCACTTTGAACACAGTTAGCCTTTGCCTCTCAAAATTCCTTTTTAGTACTAGGCAGAAATCCTGTGAAGAAGGTGCGAGAAATCCAGTGGGTGTAGGCACTGGGGGAAGAGAAGGCTGAAAGCTCTGATCAGAAGGTGCTTGGAAGGAGGAAGAACTTTCATAAACCCATGGATATTACAGAGGGCTACAGAGACTGGAAAGGAAGTCCCAGAGACAAAAGAAAATCTGAGCCAGAATAAGCAGAAGCAATCTGGCTGAAACCCAAGTTGTGTCCTGTATGAATAGTTCAGCCACATTCATACACCAGGATCATACATACTTGTAGAAATGAAGTGGCCCAAACCAAACAGAGGTGTTGAGTGAAGACAGTAGTTTTATGATCAATAATGCAAGCTTCTTAGGACAGGTAATTTTATCTTACCCACCTGTAGCAAATACCTCCTTTTGTGTTCTCTGTACACAGAATGGACCTAATTAGAGGTTGAAAGAGTTGTAAGCCCAAGTCTGACTCTATCTACTATGGCTGAGCTAGCTACATGTCTCCATCTAGAGGACATGTCAGAACTGTTTTATGGATGCTTTGCTCGGTGGTGTTGTGATATTAATGTTCCTCACTAATTATCTCTGGCTCTGGCTTTTTGAATGTACAGTAATACTGCATTTCCCTGCCCCCTTGAAATTAGCACGGCTACATAACTTGCTTTGGCTAATGAAAACTGGAAGAGGGATATGTCCCTTCTGGGCAGAAACCTTAAGGGCAGGCATGTGAGGTACCACCTGCTTCCTGCCTCCACGGATCTGCAGAGTTCTGCCTGGCCATGTTCCAAGAGCCTGTGATGAGCAAAAGCCTCAACTAGAGCTCACTGGCTATATGAACAAGAAATGGATTTTTGTCCAGTTTTGCTGTGAGACATTGGAGTTGTCAGCATAGCATCAACTTGCCCATTCTAACTATACAGCTCCATTTTATTTTTTGTTTCAAAGGGAATATCTGACTCACACTATCGTCAATATTTCATTGAGTTGGATAATATATTTCCCATATCCTCAACCCAGTCTCGTGGTGATAGTACACATCTTGTTTGGATGGCTAAAGCATGAAAGAACATTTTATAAATCACGACGTAAGCTCAGAAAGGTATCAAATGCTTTCAAGTGCTCTATAAATGTTAGTATTAATGTATCTCATTTATGGATTTTTGCCGTAGCCATTATAGTCAACTTACTCATAGTCACTTAGATCATACTCAAGTGTCATAGCCACTTGTCAATTTGTGTAATGTTCTTCTTTAAATTGACATTTTGTTTATGTTATTTTGAAAGGAAGGTCTGTATCAGCATTATATGTAGATAATTAAATTACATCAGTGGTCACATAAATATGATAAAAATGAAATAAGGCTATTAACTTCAAGTTAGAAACCCCACATTTTTCTGTGTCTTTCTGAGAGAGAGAGAGAGAGAGAGAGAGAGAGAGAGAGAGAGAGACAGACAGACAGACAGGCAGACAGAGACAGAGAGAGACAGAGACAGAGATGGAGGGAGGGAGGGAAGAAGGGAAGGAGGAGATATTAGGGAGTGCGTGCTACCTGGCAGGATGTCATGCTTTGTGCAGCTGTCCTGCCAAATCCACTGTTTCACTTTGTGTGGCTTTAGTTCACCATAGCCAAAAGCAAATTGAAAGCCATTGTGAGTTTGTGGTACCCAACAATTAGAAAAATAGAAAACTGCAGAAATAAACAACTGATACTCTTTAAATAATTATTACAGTATACTGTCATATTTATTAGTAGGTATTGTAGACCCCTGCAGTGAGCTCCAACCTCTTGTCAGGTGTTACGGTACGTGTCAGAAAGAAGGAGCAAGAGATAAAATGATGGTACAGCAGGGATCCAGGATAACCAGTTGTTCATGGGGAATAAAAGGCCTTGAGGAAGCCAGAACCTTGGCATTTACTGTTGAGGAAGGTTTATCAGACAACTCAGACGGGGATGGTGATCGTAAACTAATGAGGATCTTGCCCTGCAGCATCTTTAGTTTTAGTAGTCTTAGTCTTAGTAGTCTTTCTCTTAGTAGGTGGGAGAGCATGGCCCACCCCTAATGGGATAATGAGAAATATTAAAAGGGTGATACCAAAAATCCCAAGGCTCCATTCATCCCTTAGGGAAGTATATAAAACTAGCCATTGTGAGTCTGTGGTACCCAACAATTAGATATTGTTGTTAATCTCTCACTATGCCTAATTTATAAATTAAATTTTATCATAGGTACATATGTATAAGAAAAAACATAGTATACATATATAGGGTTTAGTACTATCTGGTTTCAGGCACCTACAAGATGTCTTGGAATGCAGATAAAGTGGGACTACTACATCATTATAAACACAAGAAATGACAAATGAAATATAACATCCAAAAGGTAATTAATAGATTTCCAAGCTTAAAAGAAACCAAGAAAAATCCACAGGTGCCAGAAATGTAGAGTTATCATAAAAATGTAAAAAAATAGCCCATAAGATTTTTAACCAGACACAGGCTTTAGGAATCACAGCACAAGTGACTTCTGAGTGCTAGAAGGAACACAAAGACCTGAATTTCTAAATAAGGTTGTGAAGCTTAAAGAACTGAACTTTGCATGAGAAACGATGAGGAAAAACTCTATCCTCTGATCTTGGAAAGCAGTCTGCCTGGGAACCTAGGTAGAAAACCAAAAGTGATCTGTAAGAATTGAAGACACTAGTCATTGTCAAGCATGCTTCAATTCATATTACCTAAAGAATGCAGGAAGCTCAAATCAAGAGATTAAAATTACATTTGTCTATAATCATTGAAGACCTACAGCCCTATGTTATGCTTCAGATCTAAAACACCCCCCAAAAGTTGCACACTGAGAGATGGGGCCTGGTCTGAAGAGTAAGATCAGTGGAGGGATGAGTTGAAAGGATATATTCTTGTTCCTGCTCCTCCCTTTTCTCTGCTTTCTGGCTCCCACACTTTCCTCAAGCATGCTGTTAAATAAACCTTTCTTCCTTAAACTTTGGGTGTTGAGTATTTTGTCTCAGCAACAAGTAAAGTAACTAAGACATATACCATGCCATGTCTGTCCTGGAGCCAACCAACCCTGGACTGATCCCACTGAAACTATAAGCCCAATAAACTGCTCCTCCTTTAAATTGTGGAAATCTGACTAATATACTAGCATTTCAGAAGAATTAACTGTAGTCACCCGGTAGAGCTTACTAATTTACAACCTATGATTCCCTGGAAATCTTCTTGGCAGCAAGAAAAACACCTTTAAAAAGGTGAGTTCATACCAAAAGGTAAAATTATAACAACAAAAAAAAACATTGCTAAGGAGAAAAAAATTGCAATGAGGGATTGTTAGGAGATGATATTAATGGAAAAATAAAGGTAATTACACAGAGCAATAAAAGCAATTTAAAAAGAGAACAATACGAAAGAGATTATAAGGATTCAAAATATTTTAAAACCATTGTTAAACAACTTATATTAAAGCAATGAGGTTTGAGATGGTTGTCATAATGGATAATGTCAATTAAACCTTGATTAGCTGGGTTGCTTGAAAAAAATACAAAACATAATGATGCAACAGTATTGATAGTACAGTGAAATAAAAAGATATATGAGAAAAAGATTAAACACAACAAAGCATCAGAATATTCATATCAAACAAAACAGACTTTGAGAAGAAAAGATGTTATCGAGGCTAAAAAGTTACTATATAGTGTTTAAAGGAATAATTCCTCATCTCAAAAGTACAAACGGCTAAAAAATACAAGGAAAAACGTTTAACATCACTGGTCAATAGAGAAATGCAATTTAAAACAACACTGTGATTCTGTCTTACTCCAGAAATGGCTATCAACAAGAAATCAAATAACAAACACCAATGAGGCTGTATTTTACTTTTTCACTGCTGGGACAAAATATCCAACATGGACACATTAAAGTAGGAAAGGTTTACAGACATTCCTCATTTAACAACTGAGTTCTGTTCCTGAGATTAGGTTATTAAATGAATTGGCCACTAAATGAGGAATTGGTATTATAGTATGTACATTAGAATATTCAGAACAAGACAATGGTCAAAAGTAACCCTAACCTGATGACTTTGCTTTTATTTGTATAACTCTTAACATGCAGTACTATACTGGGTAACAGAATATTAAACTACAGTACTGTACAGCACAATCAGCAAAAATTACAGTGTTACATAAACAGGGTATATTGTACAAAAAGACACTGAGGCTGTAGAAACAGTACATACAGAACTGTAAAAGAAAAGGTGGGTCATAAGTGTGAGCAGCGGGTTGTAAGTCCGAACAGTGCACCTCGGTCATAAGTCCAAACAATGGTTAAACAGGTAGGCTATTAAATGAGGAGTATTCTGTATTTTAGCTCACAGTTTGTAGAAGTTTTGACCCATCATCAGTTGGTTCCAAGGCAGGGAGTCATGGCAGAAGGGCATGGCAGATGAGAAACAGTCCATGGCAGGGCAAGTACGGGGGAGAACAGCAGAGTCTCCCTTTCCTTTTAAATGCCAAGCCTATTGGGTAGTGCTACCCACACCCAGGGTAGGGCTTCTGTCTTCAGTAAATCCATTCAGCCACCCCCAAAACTATGCTAAACCAATCAGTGGACTAACCCAGTATCACACACGTACAATCTATGTTCACATACCCTAGATCCAGCCATCTCTGAGAAATCCTACTTATGACTGCATGAGACTCTGGGGGTAGGGAGAGGGGGCATCTAGATATAACCGTAACAGGCTGTGAGGAAAAAGGAACACTTCTGCATTGTTGATGAGAATGTAAACTAGCATAACCACTATGGAAATCAGTATGGAGATGCCTCAAAAAACTAAAACTAGAAATTCTATTCGACTCAGCTTGTTCACATCTAGTTATCTTCCCAAAAGAGATAAAGACCTCATATTACATCTATACACAGCTGTACTGGGTTTGATTGGCACTGAGTTTGATTTCTGGTCTCACATGAATAAATAAAAGAATATGGGAGATTTGGACAATCTGCAAACCCATGTTCGTACCAGCATAATTCATCATAGTTGAATCTTGAAGCAGCCTATCTGTCCATCAACACATGAATGGATTAAAAAATTTATATACACAATGGAGTACTTCTCTGCCATCCAGAAGGATAAATTTGCCTGGTATGGTGATGCAGGAGGATTGTCTCCAGTTTAAGTCCACCCTGTGTTACATAGTACATTTGAGGCAAGGCTGAGCTAGTGAGACCCTGTCTCAAAAACATACAAAGAAAAATAAAAGAAAAGAAAAAAAAATTTGAGTCACTTGTAGGCAAATGGATGATGCACTTTGTGACTATAATGTTAAGTGAAATAAATCAGACACAGAAGCTTAAATATCGCATGGTTTCTCTTATATGAGAAACCCAAAGTATAAATAATATAAACAGCAAAATAAAAGACAGATAATAGGAAGCAGGGAGGTAGATGCTTTACAAATGGAGAGGAGACCAGGAGATGGAGGGAGGGCTACAAGAGGGGAGGGAAAAGGGAAGCAAACATAATTCAGTGTGCCATGCACATGTACCAACTCTCCATGATAAATGCAATCATTATGTACTGCAAACATGTGCTAATAAAATTTTAAAAAAAAGAATAATTCTTCAGAAAATTTGATAATCCATAGCCGATATACTTTTAACAAGATAGCCTCAAAATATACAAAGCAAAAATTGAATATAAATTATAAGGAACAATGAATTTTATGGAGGGAGAGAGACTTGAATATACCTTTCAAGAATTTAGTGATGAATTTGATAAGAAATACCTGAAAATATAGAGGATCATGGGCCAGGGATGGTAGTCGGCTGTGGAAGGTTTATAACATGCAGGAGGCACTGAGTTTGATTTCTGGTCCCACAACGAATAAATAAAAGAATATGGGAGGTCTGGACAATGCCATAACACATTTTGATCTAATGGACAGAGCTGTAGTCAATAAAAATATACATTTTTTTCAAAATGACCATATAGGATGTCCTATAAAATACCAAAAGTCAATGCCACATGCGCTATATTCTCTGCCTTCTGAGCTTGAAATACGGAAATCAAAACCTTCACCTTTCAAAACATTTGAAGGCAACTAAAGAAGTGCCTAGGAAATAAACAACCACAAAAGCAGGTGTTAGAAAATAAGATAAACTGAATTAGCCAAGGGTGCAACTCAACACCCTAAGTTTAAAAAGAAACCATACTCTAACGTGATCCAATGCTCCTCTTGCTAAATCTGTGTGCCTGTCTAATGATCATGAATGCCATCAAGTGGAGAACAGTGATGTAAACGGAATTCTCCAGTTTGAGACTGGATCCCACATAGATCAGCAGGTTCTGTGTTTTCTGATATTTACGCTCCTTAACAAAGGTGGTTACTTGTGTTTGCTTGGCAATCCTGCTACCACAAGAGTGAAAGACAAGAAATGCAAAAGTTTGGACACAGTTAAAGGCATTCTCTTGTCCTTAGATAGGTATAAAATTAAGCCCTTTCTACATTTTACTTTTTTTTAACCAATATAAACCTGGAGGGCTTTGACTGTTGCAGGATTAACCTTGTCCAAGATCAGGTTCTTCTTTCTGATAGGAAATGGGCAGTGAAGGGGCTGGGGATTTAGCTCAGCGGCAAAGCGCCTGCCTGGCAAGCGCAAGGTCGTGAGTTCGGTTCCCGGTACCGGAGAAAAACCAAAAAAAAAAAAAAAAAGAAATGGGCAGTGAAGCAAGACTTGGCATACACAGAGATGAACACACACATGCACGCGCATGCGTGCGCTCGCGCACACACACACACACACACACACACACACAGCAGCAGCAGCAGCAGCATATGATAATGTTTCCTGGCAGGCACGTACACACAGCCAATGTACAGCACCATAAAAAGCAGGCAGCAGACCAAGATATGAGGTTAATTGTTCTTCAGAAAAACAATGATGGTTATGCTGATGTACTTAGGGAAAGTAGATACGTAAACAGAAAGTGCCTTTATTCCAGAGTTACACAAATTCTTCCGGTTTCTTCCTAGTCAAATAACATATGTGGGTCTGATAAAGCTGCTTTCTTTAGAAATGGAGATAAAAAGAGAAAAAAAAAACCAAAAGCTTTCATGTATTTGATGCTTTCCTTCCCTTGTTAGGTACATGAATTATCCCAGTGCTTGGGGGACTGCCATCTCAGGATTCTTGTCTGATTAAGCAGCTACAAGATTTAAACTAACTAAGTAGAGTACATGCCACTCTGTGACCCCTGAATACTTATCAAATTGCTCAAAGTAGCAGGCAAGGCTGACCTGCTCTGGGTTTCACATTCTGCTTAAACAACTGATATAGGATCAGAGGTCCCACAAGAGAAAGCTGGGGTTGAGCCAAGGATATCCAGCTCTGGACAGCAATTGGCTGCCTGGCTATGGGCTTCACTTCCCCTAAAACAGATAAACACTATAGCCAAGGAGAAAGAGGAGTCCTAAAAGCTAGCTGGCAAAGGTGTATGAGAAAAGGAGGTGAAAACAGGGAGAGACAACAGCAAACTAGAGGGAGAAAATCATAAACATTCATTTAAATACTGCGTTCTCTAGAACTTTACACACCAAAGCTGTGGGTTCTCAGAGGAGTGGGACGAAACAGTCTCCTTTCCTAGGGTCAGAGTCCAAAACTCCGCAGGGAGGAAAAAATCATTTGTACCCCAAATGACCTTCAAAAAATTCTTGAATTGTTCTTAAAACACACCACAAGTAATTTTTTTGTTTTTGTATTTACTTGGTTGTGGCTGCAGTCCGGGTTTTGGGGTGTGTGTGTGCGTGTGTGTGTGTTACAGTTTACCGATGTAATGTCCCCCAAAGACTCATGTGTTCAAAGGTAGGGCTTTTGGAAGGCAACTGGATAATGCAGTGCTAGATTCATCAGTGGACCCATTCACTAATTGGTTCAGTACCTGGATGTGCTCTTGGGAGGTGGCATCTGCTGGCAGGCAGGTCACTGAGGGTGTGACCTGGAAGGGCGTCTCTTTCCTGGCTCCTGCCTGTTCTCTCTGCTTCTGGGCCACCATGGAGTCAGCAGCTTTCCTCCACAGCAGACCCTTTCACCACATTGTTTCTGCAACTGGGTCTGCCAACCATGGACTGAAACTTCTGAAACTGTGAGGCCAAATAAACCGCTCCTCCTTTAAGGAGCAGCTGTCAGATAGTATGTCTTGGCAGTGAGGAAATAGACTAAGGTAGTGTGGACTGGGTACTGAACTTGAGGCCCCCATGTATGCTAGGCAAATGCTATACCACTGAGCTATATTCTCAGCCCTTTTCATTTCTTATTTTGAGACAGGGTCTCATTAAGTTGCCTAAAAGTAGCCTTGAACTTGTGATCTTCCTACCTCAGCCTCTTGAGTAGCTAAGATTATATGTGTGCCATCATGCCAGCATAAGTATTTTTTGTACAAAATTTCTTACAACAAATCTTTTTCTTTTCTTTTTTGTTTTTGAGACAACCTCTCTCTATGTACTTCATGCTGGGCTTGAACTCACTATGTAGCCCAGGCTGGCCTTGAATGCACACTGATCCTCCTGCATCAGTCACCTGAGGGCTGGGATTATAGGTGTGTACCACCACGCCCAGCCCCACAGTGAATCTTGTAAACACTACAATTTGAGGAAAACTGAGAAAGAATAGAAGGAAAACCCAAATGAATATCATTTTGCTTTTTTGATAATAAATTCTTGGTTGGGAGTGGGAGATGTATGAAGAATTCTACCTCTTTCCTTTAGGCTATGTGTTATTCACTTGTAATACTGTAATTTTTTCTATATCCTCCAAAGATAACAGATTTGCTTGTTTTTATTAGCAAGATTAAATTAGATGGCATAATCATATTTGAGAGGGGCATGTACTTGTGTATGAAGAGAATTTCGGCCTGAAAGTAGGATTACTCATAAGCATTTCCACCTGAATATGCACAAAACGGAACCCAACATCATCTACACAAATCGGGTACATGCTACATTTTCCATGATGGTTTTAAAAATGATCAAAAAAAAATCTTTGACACCGTCTTCAAAAGTTGGAGTCCAATTCCTCTTCCTTAAACTGTGTACTAAACTTGGTGACATGCTTCTGAAGAACAGAATAAGACAGAAATGATGGTACTTGACTTCTGAGACAAGGTCTTTAAGGCCTGTGGTTTCCTGTTGGCTTTCCTGTGGATCAGCCGGTCTGGGATGAGCCAGCTGCCATGCTTTAAGGACACTCAGCTAACCAAGTAGAGAGGTCTATGTGTCAAGGAGCTGAAGCGTCCCTTAAAAATCTAGGAATGGGGCTGGGAATATAGCTCAGGGATACAGCATGTGCTTACCATGTTTGAGGCCCTGAGTTCCATCCCTGCACCTAAATAAATACATATACATACATACATACATACAAACATGGGACAGAGCAACTTTTGCCAACCACTATCCTGGAAGTATATGTTCCAGCCTAAGTCATGCACTCAGATGACTGGCCCTGGCTGAGGTCTTAATAAAAGACCCTTAGATGGATCTACCTAGCTTCTCTACTCTTGCACCCTCGACACACAAAAACTGGGAGATACTACATGTCTGTTGTTTAAAGCTAAGCTCTGAGTAATTTTATTACACTGCACTAGCTAGCTACAAATCATCTGGGCTCCCAAGCCACAAACAGGCCCTTGCTCTGCCTTCTTTTTCTTTCCAATCTATTTAGCCATGTACTCTGTAGATCTGCCTCATCCTCTCCTCTCCGTTCTTACTGTTCATGCCTTAAAGTCTATCTTTGTGGAAACCTCTGGACCTTTTTCTCTTCTTTCTCTTCTTACTCCTGTCCTCCTCCAGATCACTTACCGAACATGATTCGCCATCTCCACCTCAGCCCCAACTGAAAGTTGTGACTGAGGATGTTGCTCATTGGTGAAGCATGTGCTTAGCCTGCATGAGCCCTGGCTTCAATTCCTAGCACCAAAACCAAACAAAATAAAACTTCTCTTCCAAGACGCTGAGGGTGTGGCTCAGCAGTAAAGCATGTGCTTGGAGTGCACAAAGCCCTGGGTTCAATTCCCAGCACAAAACGAAAGTTTTGGAGTCTTATAGAAGTGTTTTACAAAGAAGTAATAACTCTGCACATAATCAGGCAAATTCCACCCAGCCAGGCATTTACTGTGCCCTCTCCCAGCAATAAAAGCTCCTCTTTGATACTAGGAGCAATTGGGAGTGTGGCTGGCTATCGGTGAGATTTTTTTTTTTATTATTTTAAAGAAAAAAAATAGAAAAGAGTTTCAAAAATCAGGCTAATAGGGGAGTAACAATAATTAATACATTGTGTATTGTTACTTTCATAGTAGCTACTCAGAGTACAAGTTATAGGCATGAAATATTGTCCAAGCAATATTAGCACAGAGCTTTCTTTTTAATTAACTAAGACAAACTAGCTGAGTAACTATTTAGCTATCTTGTGGGTGTATATATGTATTTTTTACTTTTTTCTTCCTTCCTTTCCCTTTTCCCCCATGAGTTTCTCATTTCTTTTAAACAGTTTCTTCCCAGTTCATAATATCTATCATACATTTTGGATCTTATTTACTCATTCAGCTTCTCACACTAGAGACAATATGATGTTTACACATATGAGTCTGATTTATTTCATTTATTATGGATTCCAGTTCCATCCTTTTACCTATGCCTCAAGTTTATCATTCTTTATGGCCAAGTAGTACTCCACTATATAAAAAATACGTCTTTTTATCCATTCCTTGGTTGATGGGCATTTGGGTTGTTTCCAAGATCTAGCTATTACAAATTGCTGCTATAAACATGGGTACATATATCACTGTGGTATGAAGTTTTTAATTCTTCTGGGAAGATATCCAGAAGAAGAATAATAGCTGGGTTGAACAGGACCTTTAATCTTAGTTTTTGGAGGAATTTCCACACTGATTTCCACAGTGGTTGTACCAGTCTACACTCCTACGAACTGTGGGGAAGAGTTCCTTTTTCCTCACAGCCTCTCCAGCATTTGTTATGGGTTAATTTCTTGATAGTAGCCATTCTTTCTGGAGTGAGATGGAATCTAAGTGTTGCTTTAATTGGCATCTCTCAAATGATGTTGAACATTTTTTATATATTTAGTTGCCATTTGCACTTCATCATCTGAGAAGTGTGTATTCATCTCAGTTGTGCATTTTTGGATTGTCTTTAAATTGATATTTAAAAACTCAAATTTTTAAAAATTCTTTGTATGTTTTAGATATAAGTCCTTTGTCTGAGGGATAACTGGCTATTAGGATGTTCACTATCACCACTCCTATTTAATATAGTTCTGGAAACATTAGCCAGAGTAATTAGACAGGAGCAAGAAATAAAAGGAATAAGGATAGGAAAGAAAGATAAATTATCATTATTTGCAGATGACATGATACTCTACATAGAAGACTCCAAAACTCTGCCAAAAGATTTGAATATTTAATAACCAAATTCAGTAGTATAGCTGTATACAAAGTCAACACTCAAAAATCAATAGCATTCCTATATACAAGCAACAAACTCACACAGAAAAAAATTAGGGAAACCACGCCCCTTACCAATAGCATCTTAAAAAATGAAATATTTAGGGATGAATTTAAAAAAGGAAGTAAAAGATCTACACAGTAAAAATTACAGTACTCTGAAAAAGGAGATCAAAGAGGATATCCGAAAATGGAAAGCTATCCCCTGCTCATGAACAGGAAGAAGCAACATAATGAAATGGCTATACTCCCGAAACTGTTACACAGATTTAATGCAATCCCATTCAAAATACCATTAGTATACTTAACATTCCTAAAATTCATTTGGAGCCTAAAGAGACCTAGAATTGCAAAAGCACAAAACGGAACCCAACATCATCTACACAAATCGGG
This sequence comes from Chinchilla lanigera, assembly GCF_000276665.1. Taxonomy (NCBI): domain Eukaryota; kingdom Metazoa; phylum Chordata; class Mammalia; order Rodentia; family Chinchillidae; genus Chinchilla; species Chinchilla lanigera. The sequence continues at coordinate 2,674,047 of NW_004955512.1, read as the reverse complement.
TACATTGCAAAAGCAATTCTAGGGAACAAAGGCAAGGCAGGGGCATCACAATCCCTGACCTGAAATTATACTACAAAGATACTGTGATAAAATCAGCAGGGTATTGGCAAAAAACAGACCTGACAATCAGTGGAACAGAACAGAAGATGCAGACACAACTACAAACACACTGAGCCACCTTATCTTTGACAAAGGAGCCAAACATATTCAATGAAAGAAAGCCTCTTTAATAAATAGTGCTGGAAAAACTGGCTGTCTACATGAGGAAAACTAGACCCATGTCTATCACCATGCATTCAAATCAAAATGGATCAGAGATCTAAATATTAAAACAGAAACACTAAATCTACTGGAAGAGAAAATAGGTAGAAATCTTGAAGACATAGGGTAGGCAGAGATTTCATGAACAAATCCCAGACCATACGGGAAATACTTCAAAGTATCAGCAACTGGGATCTCATCTTATTAAAAAGCTTTGCACAACAAAACAAATCACCAACAGAGTGAAAAGGATGAGATTCTTATGAAGGGCAGGAGAAGAGAAGTAGACATTAGTTTTCCTTCAGAATTGAAGACAGCCTTCAGTCCCAAGAGCAGTAACTTCCACAAGATGCCAAAGCAAGCCACAGAACTGACTGGGGGTTGGGGATATGCCTCAGCGGCGCAGCACCTGCCTGGCAAGCACAAGGTCCTGAGTTCAATTTCTGGCATCACAGAACTGACTGAGGTCTCAGTACAGGCTCCTGGCACCCTGCCTGCCGCTCACTCTACCAGCTGAGCATTACCTGGCACTGATTCTTTTTGAAAACTGGTCTACAGCTGCCTCCCAGCCCTACCCTCCTGCCCAAGACCGTAAGCCCGCAAGGGTTCCCCTTCCCCATAGCACAAAGCAATAGCTGCACTGCCTTAGTTTTACTTCCTTCCCAAGAAGTTCAAGAATGTGGAGTCACCAAAATACCCTGGATGATTGGGCACCAGAAACATTAACAACAGGAGCAAACATACTCTTCTCAGTTGCTGCTCAAGCAGTTAAATGTGCTGACCCATAGGCAGGGTACAAGACTTAAATCTTTGGCAGCTCTGAAACTAGGGTGAGCAGAGTTTTTCTGCAAAGACCCAGATACTAAATATGTTAGGCTTTGCACACCACACAGTCTGTCTCTGTTGCTTTTTGGCTTTGCCTTTATAGTACAAAAACAGCCATACATAATCTGAAATGAATATGACTGTGTCCTGATAAAATTTTAGGTGTAGGGGTGTAGCTCAGTGGTAGACTGTATGCTTAGCATGCAGGAGGCCCTGGGTTAAACCCCAGGCCACCACCCCCAATATGTTCATGTACCAGAATGGGCAGCCTATTGAATTTAACCTGGGAGTAGCCATAGTTCGCAAACTCTTGCTCTAGAGTAAAACAACATGAAAAACATTTCATTTTCTTAAAGCTGAGTTTAGTACTTTAAATTGTGAAGCTTTAATATTGGTACATGTCACACCCCCTCTCTAAATGTGCTTGTGTGATTGTAAACTGAAGTACAGTTTTGTCTGGATTTATCAATATTTTAAATGTTACAGCTTCTGATTAGCTTTTCTTAAAACAGATCATGCAGAATATTCACAGATCTATACCAACGTATATGTAGAAAAGATGTTTACTGTTTAAAAAAAAAATCACAGTAGGTTTTTGGGGGGGCATTCTGAATTTGATGGTGATTCAAACAGGAAATAGTTAGAAATTTTTTCTAATCACTGCTGTTCTCAACTGTGCTATGTTCAATCTCCCTTCTCTGCCACATGTTTTCTTGCAACTTTCAGTTATTAAAATCCAGTACTAGCTGGCATAGTGGCTCACATCTATAATCTTAGCACTCTGGGAGGCTGAGGCAGGGGCACTGTAAGCTTGAGCTCAGCCTGGGCAATTCAGCAACTTAGCAAGATCTTGTGTCAAAATAAAAAATATAAAAGGGCTGTTAACACAAATCAGTAAAAAGACTCTGGCTCGTTTGCCAGTACAGCAAAACAACAACAACAGAACCACTTGTTCCAATTCAAAACGTAATTTCCTAAAACTGTATCTCCTTCTCCTAGCTGTGCTTCATGGAATTGGAGCAGGAAGGGCTCTTCCATCCCTCCTCTTACTCAGCATCTTATATCCCAGAGAAGGAGCTGGGCAAATGGGCTGGGCGAATGGGATGAGGGCGGCCCCTTCACTCCTCTTCCCAGCCTACCCCTTGTCCCCGCTGCCCTGTACTAGACTTGAACAAGTCCTTCGGGTGCCCACAGGCTTTCCACTGCCCAACTCTCCGATACAGGAAACCTGCCATGACTCTGCCTCTCCCCCACATTCTCACTTCTGGGCACAGCTCCGGGGGGCCTTTGCAGGCTGTGGCATGTCAGCTCCCCCGGCTGTCATCACGATGCTACACACCAAGCAGTTTAACCAACAGGAATTTTTCTCCTCATAATTCTGGAAGCTAGAAGTTTAAAATCAAGGTGTGAGTATGACTGGCTTCCTCTGGGGCCTCTCTCTTTGGCTCATAGATAGCTGTCTTATTCTACTTTCACATAGTCATCCCGTGTGTGTGCTCATCTCTTCTTATAAAGACACCAATCATACTGGATTAGGGTACACATGATTACCTTATTTTCACATAATTCCCACTTTAAAGATCCTATCTCCAAATATTGACGTCTCCAACTAATGATTGTTAGATTTAATGATTTTTTTTTTACTTTAGAATGGTGCAAAAGTGATACACATTCACTAGAAATCATACCTCAAATTCTGAATTTTGATCTCTTGCTGGGTTGACAACACAAGGTATGATATGCTCCACTGATCCTGGGCAGCAGCAGCAAGAGGCAGCTCCCAGTCAGCTATGCCACTACGAGGAGAAAGCACCAAGGCGCTGTGTCACTGATCAATGGCGTTCAGGAGGCTAGGCATATGAAATGGACTTTCAGAAGCACAGTTCCTCAGACATAAACCAGTGCAGACATGTGGGCCTCGCTGGACGTGGGACTGCATCTAACAAGTACCTAGCAAATGCTGCCTGAATGACCACAAAAGCCTTCAGGACAGCAGCTGAGGCCTCAGACTCTGGGGTCAGACTCCCTGCTCTTGAACCTTGGCTCTAACCTTTTTAGATGTGTGAACTCAGGCAAGTTACAGAATTTCTATGTGCCTCAGTTTCCTCATCCTTAAAGTGTGCAAAGTAACACTACCTTCTTAGGGTGTAGTTGAAAGGATGTAATGAGTTGATTTAGCTAAGTGATTTGTGAGTTAATTGAGTTGTACTCTGCAATGCACATCACAACTGTTGCTACATCAGGATTAAAACTTGCTGCTATCACTACAGTAATTATAAATGTACTGTAAAACTTTTGTAAAAATTGTAAAACTTAGAATTAAAACAACTGGTTTTCAAAAGCAGATGTCCTGGGCCCCAATGGCATTTTAAAAAAAAAAAAAAAACAGAAAAATTCATTCTGAAATTCATATGGAATCATGAAGAACCACAAACAGCCCAAACAATCCTGAAAAAGTACAAAGATGGTCAGGTGTGGTGGTGCACACCTATAATCCCAGCACTCAAAAGGCTGAGGCAGGAGGATTGCCGTAAAGTCAAGGCCAGTCTGGGTCATGTGGTGAGTTCAAGGCCAGCCTGAACTACATAGCAAGACCCTGTCTCAGAAAAACAAAAAAAGAACAAAACAAAAAGAACAAAGTTGTAATTGTCATACTTCATCATTTCAAAACTGACTACAAAGCTACAGTATGGCACAGGCATAGAGACAGACACATGGGCCAATGGAAAAAAGTAGTCCAGAAATAAGCCATGAGTACATGAACAAATGATCTTTGACCAAGGTGCTGATATCAGTGGGGAAATGTTACTCTGTTCAACATCAGTGGAAAAACTGGATAGCCACATGCAAAGGAATCAAGTTGGGCCTCACCTTCACAATAAACAAAACTTAACTCCACACAGATTAAAGACCAAAATGAAAAGTCAGAAACTATAAACCTGCTAGAAGAATATATAGAAGGAATGTTTTTTGACATTGGGTTTAATAATAATGATACTAACAGCATGGAACAAAAGTAAAAATAGATAAATGGTACTACTACATTGAACTTAAAAATTTAGGGGGAGCAAAGGATATAATCAAGAGTGAAAGGTAACCCATCAAGTAGGAGAAAATATTTGCACACTGAGTATCTAGTAGGACGCTAACATACAGAATATATAAAGAACTCCTAAAACATAACAATAAAATCAACAGTTTCAACAGTTTAAAAATGGACAAAGGCCTTGAATAGATATTTTGCCAAAGATGATATACAAATAAAAAGATGCCCCACATCAGTAATCATCAGAAATGCAAATCAAAACTACAATGAGATACCACCAGGAGGATGGCTACAATCAAAACACCAGAAAATAAACCAGATGTGGAAGCACACACCTGTAACCCCAGCACTCTGGGAGGCTGAGGCAGAAGGATCACACATTCCAGCCCATCCTGGACAACTTAGTGACTTAACAAGAGGCTGTCTCAAAATAAAAAAGCTATAGACATAGCTCAGACAACAGATCTAGGTTCAGTCTCCAGTGCTAAAAGGAAGACAAACAGGTGAGGAGAGGAGCAGAGGAGGAGAGGAGGAGAAAGTACCAAGTGTCCGTTAGGGTATGGAGAAACTTGCACATTGTTTGTGGGAAAACAAAGTTGTACAGCTACTATGAAAACCAGTCTGATGGTCCCTCAAAAAGTAAAACAGAGTTACCATATGAGCTAGAAATTCTACTTCTGGCTATATATTCAAAAGATTTCATAGTAGGGCCTTGAAGAGATATTTGCATACCCACAACCATACAGATTCAGTCACAGTAGCTAATTGGTAGGAACAATGCAAGCGCCTGTGGCTGGATGAATGGATAAAGAAAATGTACTACAGACGCACATTGGAGTATTATTTAGCCTTCAAAAGTGAGAAAATCCTTTTACAGATCACAGTGTGGATGAATCTTGAGGACATGATGGTAAATGAAATAAGCCAACTGCAGAAAGACAATTGTGCATGATTCCACCTATCTGAACTATCGACAGCAACCAAACTCACAAAAACAGAAAGCAGAACAGTGGGTGCCAGGGTCTGAAAAAAGAGAGAATGAAGAGTTGCCTTAGGATAGAATTTTACTTTTGCAAGATGGAAACTTCTGGAGATCTGTGGCACAGCACTGTGAATACATTGAACATTACTGAGCTGCACGCTTCACAACAGCTAAAATGCTATCTTTTATATTCTGCCTTTCTGACCAGAATTTAAGAAAGAAAAGCAAAACAGATGCCCCACACGTGAGTGTAAGACAGGTTTTTCTAAAGTCATAAAACACATTCAGATTTGGAATTGGTAACCGTAGCCTGACAAGGGGACTGTGGCTCTGGGATCTAAAAACGCTCTCTATCCTGGCCTTCCCTACCTGGGCTGGAATCTTATTCCTCGACAGCTGATGTTTCTGTCCTTCTTCAGTTAGGCACCTGACTCATCACTCGGATGCTCTCAAGTGTTCCCACCAAGCGGCACATCACGTCAGCTTGTGTAAGTAAATCATCCTGGAATGTCGCGCGCAAAACACGGGGAAGTTGGGTTGCTGTCATCAGCCACTCAAAATGGTCTGATAGACAAAACAGACTGGGAAAATAGGGATATCTTTTTTCTTTCTTTTTATTCATTCAACAAATATTTATTGGTAGTTACCATGGGCTGGGAGCCACATAAGGGTTCTGTGAATATAAAGGTGATTGGACAAAGCCCTTCCTCCCAGAGAGCTTACATGTGGAATGTTTTTCCTTATAAATACAGGGCACACTCCCATATGTAATACCAGGGGAGTGATCCTTGAAATTAGCTGACTCTCATATATTTGTTGGATTAATGTATTGTTCCCATCACTCCTCTATCCTAAATGCAAATGAAAGAATATGTAGGAAAAGGAACATGCCCTGGAACCTGATAACACTACATACCTATTTTAACTGACAACTTATTACTGGATATATTATATGATTATAAGGTACAATTGAGTATTTTCATATATACTTATGTTGCAGAATGATTAATCCAAGCCTAACTGATAAATCCATTACCTCAACAAATATATTTTGGGAGTGAAAACATTTAAAATCTACCCTTATAATTTGAAATAGACAATGAATTATTATTGATTATAGTCACCATTCTGTGCAGTAGAGCACTAATGCTCTATTAATCAAAATTTTGTGTCTTTTGACCAACAGCTCTCCAGTCTCTTTTCCCCTGCCATCCCAGCTTTGACCAGCTTCTGGTAACCACCATTCTGTTCACTTCTATGAGTCTGAGGTCACTTTTTGTAAAATCTACTTGAGTTTGTCTGCCTTGGTAGCTTGCCTCCCTGAATGCTTTGCTCAGAGGCAGGTAAAAGAGAGAAAGGAAAGGGAGGAGGCGCTGACAGTATTTCAACTCCAGGGCAACTCTAGAATCCCTAACATCCTTTCCTGCCTCTGCTTCTCATTCATTCTCATTTCCTTCACCTCCCCAAGTTGTAGGGGTCTCACAGACCTACGTTAGCTTCTGTACGGTCCTCACTAAGCTCCCCTATGTCGCACCATCAACATCAGACCCATACTCCTGCCCGTGGACACAATCTCTTCCACTACCTGTGCATCAGACCCTTCAAAGTCATGTTCAGTGATACATTCCGGCCATAGTTTCCTCCAGGCTGAGTTTAAAGTCTATCAGAGTCAAGGATGTCTCCTCAGTGACATTAAAAAACCTGGTGAAGAGCACCTTTGTGTACAGCTTGCTGAAGCTGCCGATCACTTGCTGGTCCATGGGCTGCAGAAGAGGTATCCTGTTAGTGGGGAGGAACTTGACCTTCATGAAGTCACACTCTGCATCCATATTGTTCACCAAGGCTGAAGGGTATGCGGGGGCACTGTCCGTCGGAAGGAGGCACCTTTCAGGCAGTTGGTTGTGAGAAAGATATTTACTAACAGTGGGTGTGGACACCTCATGCAGCCATTCCATGAACAACTGCCTTGTAAGCCAAGCTTTCACAATGGCCCCCATATGACAGGTATCTGGCCTTGTTCACATTCTGCTCCTTGAATGCACCAGAGGTCTGGGAATGGTCCACCAATGGTTTAATCTTAAGATTGGCACTTGTGTTTGCACGTAGCAAAAGGGTCAGTCTGTCCTTCATTGGCTTATGCCCCACTGGTACCTTTTTCTCCTATTTGATATAGGCTCTGTTCATCTTCTTCCTCCTGAAGTGAGTAATGTATCCTTCCACCTTCATGAATTCCTTGCAAATTCTTTCTCATAGGCTTCCACAGCACCCTTGTCAGAACTGAAAGCCTCACCAGGTCTTACCACACTGTGGATGTCACTTCTCTTGCAGTATTTATCAAACCACCTCTACTGGCTTTACATTCATCACTTACTGCACATGTAGAGGAGTCTTCTTGTAGTAAATCACTGCACAATTTCCTGGCTTTTTCACGGATCATAGCATCATTAA
>NW_004955512.1:2660029-2665850 GCF_000276665.1 Chinchilla lanigera | reverse complement strand
GAAGCAAAACTGTGCTGAACTGAATTGTTCACAAAAAGACATGTTTATGAACCGAGGTATTACTGTATGCTAGACACATTTCAAAGAATTGAGTAAAGTGTTTGACAAAAACTCTACTATAACATTACTTTTCTGAACACTTTTACTTATTATTTAGAAGATTTAAGGCTAAATTAAGTTTCTGTATTTACTGTGAATCTTGAAGGTAACTCCTAAAGTGATGCTTAGACTCTGAAATACAAGAAATAATTTCTTGGAGTTGGGGGCCTGGCACTGTGACCTCTTAAAGGTATAGGGACTGAATTAGGGACTGAATTCTGTCCTCCAAAATTCATATGTTGAAGTCCTAATTCGTAGTGTCTCAAAATGTGAGTATATTTGGAAAAAGGGTTTTGGAGAGGTAATTCAGTTAAAATGTGGTCATGAATGTGGGTCCTAATCTAATATGACTAGTATCCTTTGAGAAGAAGAAATTTGGACAGAAAGAGATGATCACAGGAGGACAAGGATGGCAGGTAGCAATGTGCTGGCCAAGGACAGAAGTCTCCGAAGAAAACAATCTTGCTAACACCTTGACCTTACACGTCTTACTTCCAAAACTGTGAGAAAATAAATTTCTACTGTTAAGCTATCCGGTCTGTGGTACCTTATTATGGAAGCCTCAGCAAACTAATAGAGTGTTATCAGAATACTTAGTTTCTAGATGAATATTCTGGAAGAAGCATAGTGGTCTCTTGGTTCACCCCTTTACTAGAAAGCTCTTCTGTGGTTGCCTACGTGATGTAGAGGGACAGCAAAACACAACCCAAGTTATGTCCCGTGAGACTGAGAAAACCCCTTACTTACATGTATGCCACTGCATAATAGACTCACACTCTACAAGGCTAATTTACAAGATTTGATTAATTTCACACTCTCCTGAGGGATACATTCAGTAATCACACAGCTCTGTCAACTTCGCTAGGAGAACAAATCCTTCAGCTATTTCTTTGTCATTGGTATGTCGCCATTACATAAATGTCAACAGCTATTTAGAATGAAAATGTGCCTACGTTTTTAAATTTATAAGGAATTTCATGACTATTTTATGCATTGCTTATATTTTATGGTTACCAGATTCTTCTGGTAAATTAAAGTTGGTACTGGGAAAGAAACTTAACAGCCTAAGATCAGCTACATACCCATCAAGCTAGTGAGAAACATCTGTGCTAATAAACTGGGAAACACATAAGAAATTTGATGACAAGCTCATCATAGGAAATCACTTTTCCCCTTCAGGGCAAAATGACCCTTGATCACCCCTAAATTTAGCCACAAAGAAAGCTTTCTTGCCCTGCCCAGGGACGTGGCTTGACTCCATCCCAAGCTTACTTTTATCTATCTATCTATCTATCTATCTATCTATCTATCTATCTATTTATCTATTTATCTACCCTCTTTTTTTCCCCACATGTCCTACCACTGAGTTACATCCATTCTTCAGCTCTACTGGTACTGCCCTTTATGTAGACCAATGACTTCTACTTCTTCATTCATCTTTATTTGACCTATTCTCCTACTCCACCCCTGCTCAGCTGCTGTCTTGGGATCATACTCCGGTGGTTTCACTCCTGTTTTATTTTAGGAAGAGCTATTTCTAGGTCTTCTAATTTCGTCAATCTTTCCTGGATATTTCTGGGGGTTCAATGTATAAAATACAATTGCTAATTCTTTGCTTTATGGGTAATGGTGGCTCAATGAATGGAACTTTCAATGTTGGGTTTGGATTACCCTAAATTTTGCCTTCTGGAACAGTATGGGACTATAGGAAAAGTCTGGGGAGGGGATACTACAAAGAGAATAAACCAGAGACACAAGCTGCTTTCCAAGAGTCTAAAATCTAGGAGGTTAAAAAATGAAAAGACACACACACAAGCTCACACAAAGCAGCATAGGAGGGGCTAAATGCCATGAGAGGTAGCTGTGGAATCTGAGCAAGAAGTAGTTCCATCAGCTGTCTGGATGGAGCGGATGAAGCTGGAGCCTCCAGTCAAGAGGTGATACTTGGTCTTGTGGGTAAATCAGAGAGATAGTAAAGGCACAGTACATCTGAGCTCTCCTGTACCCTTTCTCCCTGCTTTCTCACCACCTACCACCTGCCCCCCGTTACTGCAAACAAAACTCATTTTGTTTCTGCAATCTATGAGTCAGAATCTCTTCAAAGCTGGTTGTGGGCAGCATTTGGCCTGATCCTTGTTCTACATCTGGGTGTTCTCCACCCTCTCTCTGTAGGATGAGAGTCATACAACCATTGCCAGGGAGGGAAGACCACAACCAGAGGTCTTTATACGCCATCCCAATAGGTACACCACAGTAAATGCAGGGGTTAGCACTCCTATGCTGTTGGCGGAAGTGTAGTCGTGGAGACCAGGCTTATTGGAATCATACCCTAAAGCTGATGAATCAGATACTGGTTTCCACTTTCAGCAAGCACTACTGCCAAAGTTGGCTCTATCTTATTCTGATGAGGAGAGAATTCCAGGCACTCTTCACCTTGCTTGTATTAACTCATACAGAGTAACTCGGCAAGGGTGCCAGCTCCTGCTTATGATGATTAAGACGATGACTTGCCAGCAAGCTTGCCAATTCTTTTCCAAGGACTTCCTTTACCTTCCTCTGTTTTCAAGTACTATAGTCTTGATGCCTGCAGGTCTGGGACTGCCTCCCTTCTTTCCGCCCCAGACATAGTTCCAGTCTTGATTATGTTTCAGGTGGACTACCACCTCCCAGCTTGTCTCCCACTTTCACACCACTGCCAGTATACTCCAATGAATCTGGTACGTGGGCCTCTACAACAAAGAAAAGGAGCAACACTATCTTACTTTCAAGTACCCAGAGCCCCTAGGTTGGTGATTGTGAACCTCTTAGAGCTTTTAATCATACACACAGCCCACTGTGGCATGCCTGCCATTGTAGGGGCTATTTAAAGTGTAATGAAAAACTTAATCCTATATTTCTAATACTACTATATCTCTAACACTATTTAAGGATGAGACTGGAAAACATGGTTCTCATAATCAGAGAGCTTCAAAATTTAGTAAGCCATGGTGCTCCTAGAGCCAGATGCAAGATAAGTGCAACTTAGCCAGACAGGGATGTTTTTCTTACTTTTAAGTTCCAGAGTGTTATTGCCTCAAGAACACCTCTGCCCCCACATTATATGATAGTAACCTTATGAATTCCTGTACGAGTAAATTCTGCCTAGCAATTAATGACAAAGACATGTATAACCAACTATAGAATGTAATGTTATCTGCCTTTTATACTTCCTTCTGAAAACCTTAAGCAATTAGTAACCTCAGAGTGAGGCTGGTGATTTGGACCTCAATGTTCCCCAGTCCACTAGCAAATAAAGCTGTCTGCCTTCCAAAGTGCCTCTGGTTCTTTGTCTTTGTCCAGTCTGGTCCTGAACCCTGCAACACCATAGACTCGCCACCACTGGTTATTTCTCTTATGGAAGAGACTTCATTCTGACTTTTGCAACCATTTGTTTTACTGTCTCCTTCCCACTAGGGTGAGGTAAGAGATTGCATCTTAATTACCTTTGTATCACCTGCAGTCCTTAGGGATAACATCCTATTTATAATAAATGCACAAGTTCTGACAGTGGTGTTCAGTTTCATTTTCCCTAAATTATGCTAAGTGCAAGGGGTTGCAAAGGAAATAGAAAATACCACCTTACCTACCACCTTACCCTGAAAATAGAAGTGTCAACTTTTTTAAAGTCACAAGAAATTTAAATACATGGGCTAGATTTTGCTAAGAGCTTTTCAGAGGCCCTGAGCTGAGAAGTAGCACACAATCAAGTCCTAAAACCCCTATGTTTTGAGCCCAGATCAGCCAATGACTGGGTGATCTTAGGCCATTCAGTCGCTCTAATTAGGGTTCATTTTCTTGCTTGCAAACTCAAAAAGCAAATCAAAATGAATTAGAGATTTATCTCAGCTTATATTACTTTACTATTTGAGCCTGAGGTTGCAAGAACAATACAGAGACTTGAGTGAGTACTGAAATTGCAGGTGAATAGTCTGCTACCAGAATAAGACAGGGCCAGCTTTGGCAATGCCCTTTAGATGATAACAGCACTCAGAACGCAGGAACATGAGTCCATCGTTGCTCCTTTCTCCAGTACCCATGATGCCTGCCATGATTAAATCAGGAGCCATGTCCAAATATTCTTTGAAGGTCCTAACACAGACAGGATACCAGAGGCCAGACTGTCTCTTGCTTCTCTCCCCTTTTAATCCCTTCTTTTCCCCAACTATACTATTAAATAGAATTGCTAAGAAGTTGAGAAACCATCTCAAATATAAGTGCAACTCTGGATGGAACTTGGTCTGCAAAATCTTGAAATGGCAACCAAAGGATATGCAATTCCAGGCTAGCCAAGGAGAAAAAAATGAGCTTGTACTTGCTGCAGGGGAACCAAGCTTTTGCACTGTAACCTATTTTGAGTACAAACTTCACACCCTGAGGTGTATGTGCGCATCTCACACCTAACCGAACAGTTAGGAAGCTTAAAGTGCAAGAAAGCACTGCGGTCTTTTACCCTTTGCGTGTACGAGACAAATCTTTTTACAGCACAAAGCCAATGGAGAATGAAAAAGCAAATGGAAAGTAAATGGAAATTCACTGGGATGTACCAAAGAGAGCCCTAAACACTGGAGAACAGTTCATTTGACTCCTTGTTAATGGGAAGAAGACTCTGGCTCATTATCTTTAAGTATCTATGAGACATCAGACCTTACTTAGGACATAAAGCGCAACTTTGCAACAGGAATCTACATCTCCAGAGGATGCTTAGGTGCTACAAATGCCAACAGCCTCACGTTCTTTGTCTCTGAGCAAGTTCCAAGCCATTTGAACTACAGGGCTTCCCCTATGTCCAAAGTGTCTAATTTGTGTCTAGCAGAGACATTTCTAGAAAAGCAACTTTTTCCCTAAATAAGAAATCTCTTACCAATTAGAAGCAATTCCACGGACCACTTTTAAGTCACCATTTTGATCTAATTATTCCAGATTTTACATTCTGTGATATTATCAAGTATAATACTAATAATAAAAGAACTATCAGCAAACGAAGATGTTGAAAAATCTTCATTTGGAAAAGCTCCTATTTTTTTCCCTCCAGGTTGAAAGAGGTCTTGGCAGTGATGCGCACAGCAGTTTCCATATAACCGAATCCATGTCAAGCGTCCACATCAAAGACAGGGTAGTTTGTGGAAATTATGTCCCTCTCCCTTAAGTCAACAAGGGCAGTCCTATCTCATGCAGAACCACCCTTTAAAATCACTTCAGCTGGCCGAGAGTCTTTTCTTTCCCTGTATTTCACCCGGGAATACAAGAAGCTATGTATTTCTCGGGTGAAGTGGACCAGGTGGTAATCTTTTTAAGTCTCTCACATAACCCAGTTTCCCCGTGAAATACCGGTATTCCACAAGTAATCTTTCTGCCCTTTGATCTTGAAAAGACCAACAGAACCACATGCTTGAGGATGACCCGTTTCTGCAGCTTAGCGCTCAGGTGACATTCAGAGGTTACGAGATTCAGGAGAAAAATAAAGAAGTGATGCTACTGCTTTGGTAAGTTTTAGGAACCGCAGCTTTCCAACGCCCCTCTCCGCCGGCTGCCCTCTGGTCAGGTAATCCGCACAGACGCCGCAGTGCTCCTCGGCAACAGTCCGAAACAGCCTCGCTCGCTGATTTTTCCATCTCCCCGCAGACACAGAGCAACGCACGGTGACGGGCCCCGCGGTGCGCGCGCCGGTGCCCCGCCGGCCGGG
>NW_004955512.1:2615324-2659494 GCF_000276665.1 Chinchilla lanigera | reverse complement strand
CACACACACACACACACACACACACACACACACACACACACTCACCCCACCTCACACTGTGGCTTCCCAGCATAGCCATATAAGACGTAGCGCACTTATTTTTGATTAATGAACACTATTCAAGATAATAAAATGCACATGCAGAGGTCCAACAGGAACTCTGAGAAAGTCAGAAGCTGGCCTAAGACCCCTACGGCTGTGGCTACTGGGAGTGCAGGGGCGACGCTGGAGGCACAGGCTGGAGTTGGAATCTGACCTCCATCCTTATTAGCAAGTTTTCCTGTGACTACACCGCAGGATGCCTCAACCTGCTCATCCACGAGATGGGCAGTAATCATAATCTTGCCTTAAATGCAAAAATAACCTATGTAGAGGGCTAAGATAAACTTGAAACATATGCTGCTAATATTAACTCTCAAAATGCCCGTGGAAATACTGACGTAGGAAAAGCAAATAAAATATTAAATGTTTCAACAACAGGAACGTCATAGAAAATTTTAGCACAACTCTTAAGTAATTTTATAAACTTTAAATTTTCAAAAGTTTTAGGCTTTATTATACTAATTTGTATAATCTTTAGGGAAAATATATTACCAAGTAAAGCAAAAATTTCTGGACATAATTAGGCAAAAAAAATTACTTTGAAAACTAATTAGAAATGTCATTTTACATGAGCTCATTCTAGCAGGAGGACAGGGGATTAGATGGTCATGCTGAAAAGGTGCTAGGTACTACTTTTTTCCAACTGGGAATTGAATATATAGTCATCCCCTTGAGATAAACCCCCAGCCCTTATATTTTATTTTATTTTGGGAAAGTGTCTTGATATCTTGCCCAGGCTGAGCTTGAACCTGGAATTTTCCTGCTTCAGCCTCACAGAGCACTGGTATTACAAGTATTCGCTATCATGTCCAGCTAGCCCCTGTTCTTTTGTTTGGTTTTGAGACAAGGTCTCACTATGCAGTTCAGGCTGGCCTTGAGCTCACTTTATAGCCAAGGCTCGTCTCAGACTTGCAACAATTGTCTTGCCGCAGCCTCCCAAATGCTGGGATTACAGGCATGCACTGCTATGCCCGATTTAGCTCCTATTCTTAAATAAAGGTCATTAATGTCTTCCCTGTGGTTGCCGGGGAGGGGCAGTAGAAGGGAGAAAAGTAAGGAGCAAATTTTTATCTTAAGGAAAGTCTGTAAGAGTCTTCAGAATTCCAAATAGTTATGAAATAACTTCTCAGTACCACATATCTTTCCGCTATAGAGGAGACTAGAGGTGGGCTTAGCAAGAGGGAGGGCAGAAGTGTAGCCCACATATAGGTGGATTTCCCAAAGCCACCATAAGACTAGAAGCACGGTGGGGGGGGGGGGTGGTAGCTTCCAGCAGCAGGCTGTGCCCAGAGGATGTTTCTGCCTCTGCCCTGTGGAAGCTGAAAGATGGGGACTTTGACTTTACAGAATGCCGGTGCCCGAAGGGGCTTCCCTCCCCAGGTGGGAAAGGCAGTGATTGAGGGCACAGAGGAAGGGCACAGGGGGCAGAAGAGACACTGTAGCTGATTCTGTCTTGAAATGTTTTAAGGCCAGAAGTTGATATGAAAAGCAACTAAGTTACTGTCATCAGGGCAGCCACAGACACCTTGAAAATGTTTAATATTTCACTAACTGTGAACCGTGGCTACTGGCTGTCACCAGCAGTGCTTCTGTCTGTCCTGCAGGGTAGACTCCCAGATTGTGCCAGGGCCAAACAGTTCTTCCTCAGAGTCAGCGCTTGAGGAAATACATCAGCTTATTCTTCTGTGAAGACCATCACTACTTAGTTTTTTCAATAAGAATTACTGCTTAAATGCAATCACTAGCATCCTGGTAATCTATATTGACAAAAAGGGCACGGGGAGGGGGTGTCAAAATCAGCAGAGAAGTTTTAGTTACTTTCTGAGAGCCTAATTAGTACTTTTAAATGACTATTTAGTTAATTGAGGTTATAAAAATAACAAAGGTCTTGAATATTATATCTTGTCTACTTCTGCTTGGTGTAAGAGATGACCAAGCAGAACAATTTTTCTTCTCTAATAAGTAAAAGGACATTCAAACTAAAGGGACTGCAAAGGCCAAGGTGCGTGCAACAGACAACCAAGAACAAGCTGAGCAGGCATACCTGTTTTTCTGCATAAACTTGAATGGAAGGAACAACAGCCTTCTAAGGAAACTAAAAGGCTGTGGGCATCTTGGAGGAATTGTCAAGAACAGAGGTGCAGCCGCACTAAAAAACAGGTAGCTATGGCCTCAAATTTCAAAAGGAGGGAAAGAAGGATTTGCAACTTTAGAAAAGAATGATGCACTTACTGTCAAGATAATCTAGCACACCTCCCTTAGAAAAAGGAACAGAGAACACCTGAAAGTTTCACACCTGCATTTAAATCAAATTGTGTTAAACAAACTGCACTTTCTTTCCCATGTATCCAGTCAGTTATATTTGTGGGCGCCTAATTCCTGGCAGGTGTTTCCTAAGCACCAAGGATACAGTGATGAGCAAGAGAAACCAAACTTCTGCTTTCCAATAGGTTGTATTCTTGTAGGTGGACATGAACATTGAAAGCCAATTGAATCACTAAATGGAAAGTCTTTTCAGAGAAAAAACAAGGAATAGGAAGGAATGCGAAACAATGAGGTAGAGAGGGATTCTAAGTTTTAGCACTTTAGACGTCTAGAGGCTGCGTAATCCTTTGTTGGGGGCAGATCTTTCATATTATAGGATGTCTAGCAGCGTCTGAAGTCAGTGTCACCTATCCCGAGCATGACAACCAAAATGTCTCCAGATATTGGCAAATATTCCCAAGGAGCGGGGAGCACAAGAGAGAAAAACATTTGTTGTGCTGCACCAGAAGTAGCTTGGGCTTCCCCAAAGGTAATCCAGTCCTGCACTGATCTTTTTCATAGATTTTTTTTTTTTTTTTTTTTTTTGTCTTTTTGAGACAGAATTTGATGATGCAGTTGAACTGAGGAAACTGACTTACAGTTTGTGGAGGTTTCAGTCCCAGGATGGCCTCAAATGCACATCGATTCTTCTGCCTCCCGAGTGCTGGAATTACAGGCATGCACCATCATGCCCACCTGCACTGATTTTTTTGTTTTTGTTTTTGATGGCTTTTGTTCTAAAAGTATTCACTCAGATCTTGGAAACAGATCCTCCAAAGCACCGAAGAAACAGTTGTGTTATCCTATGCAAAAAATATCTCAGAACACCTCAGAAGCCGAGATCTGCTGCTCCCCCTTCCTGTATTATCTCTTGGATTTTCCTAATTTGAATGTGTCATCTCTCTCTTAATGGGCCCTGGGCATACAAATACACCCTGCTTTAGAAAGGCATGATGGCTTGCCTTCCTCAAATACCACCAATTTTCCTGGAGGGTTTTTGTCTGACAGAAGTATGCCACTAATTCTGATACTACAATGTTCCAGCCGGAGACGCACCTTGGCTTTCCCCTCAAACTAGAAGCCAGTACCACAAGAACAAGTTCCTCTGTGGATTTCCCCCCCAGGGGACAGCTGAGTGGTACCACCTCATCTTGGTACATGGCCTATATCTTGCTATCCAATCCCTCACTGCAAAATACCACACCTATGAATATTTGGGAAACAAAAAGCACCGAGGGTATCTGATTTTCTTGTTTCCCTCCAGCCCTGGGTCACTTGAGCTGGTTCCACATACTGCAGGTGGGAAGCAGCCATTGACATGGGGGCAGGAAGCATCAACAGTTTGCAATGGATGGAAGTAGGTGCTCAGGCCTTCAAAGAACTTCACAGCTCCCGAGATTGTCTGCAGAGTCTGAGGTCAGTACTGGTTCCATCATTTTCCAAATATCTCATCAGGAACTTGGACTAGTCACCTTTATGAGCCTTTCAAGGGAACAATGGGAGAACAGGAATAAATTCATCAGTCTATAGAGGTTTCAAGAGAAATGTCTGGTTTAGCAGCTGCATTTCACTGACAGGCACTTGGCTAGAAGTGAGAAGACATTCAAGTGGCAACTTCACCCTTCTCATTTCTGGATGACATTAACAGTTCATCTATGAAGCCATTTTGCTTGTAGAACTGGGAATTGGGGTGGGGATAGTAAGTCTTTTCCTGTCTATGTCAAATGCCAATTAGGTAAAGCAAAGAAAATAAAATATTCATAAATCTGGAAGCACTTATTAAAAACCTGCTTTGGGCAGGAATAGCCAGAAATGCAGAGAAAGGAAAATGGAGAGAAAGGAAATGGAGAGAAAGGAAGAAATTAACTTGTAAGTGTAAGGGATTGTTATGGTTTGTGTCTGCATGTCCCCCTAAATCCTCATGCAGTCTTGGGGCAGGCTTCTAGATTTTTGATTGATCCATAGTCCAATGCTGGAATTACAGGTATGAGTGCTACACCTGCCCCTGGGGCGAGTAGTTTGCATACAATGTAAGGGAGGGAAAGACTGCCTGCCACCCTTCCTCCCTTTTGCTCTTGTTGTCTTTGCTGTTTTCTGCTGCCATGACCGTGTGCCCTCTGCCTTGTGCCACTCTGCCTTGGAGCCAGCCAAGTATGGACTGAAACCTCCACAAACTGTAAGCTAAATAAACCTTTCCTTCCATAATTTTGGGCATTGGGTATTTTGTCTCAGTAATGAGAGAAAAGTAGCCAAGACAGGGATTTTTCTTCCCATACCGGGAATTGAACCTAGGGCATCAACCATGCTAGGCAAGCACGCTACCGCCATGCTACATTCCCAGCCTTTTCTATTTTTAGTTTGAAAGAAGATTTGTAAGCTGCCCAGGGTGGCCTGAAACTTGTGTTCCTCTTGCCTTAGTCTTCTGAGCAGCTGGATTTACAGGCTTGAGCCATGTCTCCCAGTTTTATAGGATTTTCTGTGAGACAGTATTGCCATTGTCACCACCAGCTCACAGGACACAGCACACTGAAAGACCAACTCTAAAATACGTTAGCACAGTGCTAATGCCAAGTTTAGTCTTCCATGTCTGGTTCAGGAAAAAGCCAAAAGATAGTGAATAGACAAGAGAAAGGCAGAGTTTATAGAATACCAATTCATATCTGAGCAAGGGTGAATATTATTTGGAGCTGGAATATGGACTATCAAAACAACAAGATGCAGAGTGGGGCTACCTATGCTCAAACAGTGGATCCTTCTCAGAGTTTCCAACACAACATGACAGGAAAGAGTCTGTGAATTATTTCTTTATCTGATTTTCGTTTTTGACATGCATGGGGTAAGACACCCAATGGCCAACTCTCCAAAGATACGGCATAGACGGAAAAAGCCTGGTTTTAGAAACTCTCATGAAAAACTAAAAGGTCTAATAGTGTCACTCATGAAGGAAAAAATGAGCTCTTGTTCATAGCCTATGAGGTGGAAAAAGTTCAAAGTCACTAATTTAGAAAGATAGAATACATAGAGGTCACCATAGAAGTAGATTGTGTAGGATATGAAATATATTGTTTTGAAGGTCGTTTTTATTTTAGGGATACTGAACAACTCAACTCACACTGCTAGAAAACAAAGTCTACCTCAGCAAGTAGGAGGGCCAGGTTATTTCCAAATATAGCACTCTATTTCAAAGGTACTATGACCACAGCAACTGTCCACCACACCCTTTATCACTGCATCTCACTGAAGGACAAGACAGCCACACCACCAATTTTCTCTGTCCTCTTGGAAATAATTTCCCTTCATCACCATACACACCTGTTTCCTCATCCTGCACCCAGAAAAATCCAGTACATTTGTGTACGCATTGTCATAATTTTATATAGTTTGGATGGGGAGTTTGACATTTTTAATGGGTGGATGATTAGTTAGTGTACAGCTCTGGTTTTTGAATATAACCTGTAATGACTCATGTCAAAGCCATTTCCCAACTTAGTGAGCGCGTGACTCTCAGGTCAAATACTAGCCTAGGTGCTGCCACAAAGAGCCTTTTTAGAAGTGATCACCATCAAAATCAACAGACTCTAAACAAACCTTCCACAACGAGGGCAGGCCTCACCCAGTCAACCAAAAGCCTTAAAAACAGTCTAAATTTTCATGAAGAATTCTGATTGAAATTACTTTAAAGGTACCGATGCACAATGCGTTAACCATTCTTACCCTTCTATTATCTTGTTTTGAAATTTTGCAGCATTGTTTTTAATCTCTTTTTAAAAAGAAAAGAATTCTGATTAAGACTGCAAGGTAGACAGAATCCCATGCATTTCCAGGCTGCCACCCTCGGAATCTGGACTCAACTCAGTAGTGACTCTTGCCTCCATTCGTTTCTAGGCTGCTGGCCTGCCCTGCACAGTTTGGAGTTGCCCACCTTACAGTCACATGAGTTCTCTCTCTCTGTCTCTCACTCTCCTTCCCTGAATGCCTTACTATAGTGCTTCTGTGATTACCTTCCGGTCTCCACAATTTCCTTCTTCTTATTCTTCCCAGTTCTTCAGCCTTGGCTGGCTTCTTACCTGCTTCTTTGCCTTTCCAAATTATGATCTTCCTTTAACATCAACTCTTCTTGTACTTCTTAGCTGCACTGGGGCTTTTATGGGCCTTCCTACACTCTTTGGCCCCTTCTTTCCTTAAAATTTTCTAAAATTTAGTTTGGAACTATTTTGGTATAAAGGCAAACAGAATGCAGGAGTATAATAATTTATTTTTTTTTACTTTAAAAAAAAAAGTACATTTTCCTGGGTCCTTAAGGGGTATGGTGGGACTGGGTAACTCTGCCTCTTGTGTCTGTTGGATAATAAATCATCCCTTGTACTGGCTCCCTAAGTAGACATCTCTTATCATTCTTTCTCTTGTGTAATCTCACCTCACACTGTTGCCTGGTGTCAAGTGAGATAGTGGAGGTAGAGTATCTAGTAGCTGGTCTACCAGCAAATGCCCATAATTGTTAGCTACTTATATTAAACTGGCATTGGTCATAAACTGTCTTGACTATTATCTACCTTTTCACCTATGTCTAATAGGTGTCTAAATGTTAAACTTTTTGAAGGCCAGGGGTATGATTCAGAACAGTAGTTCTCAAGCTGAAGTATATATCCAAATAACTAGGAGGAGCTGCTCTAGCCAAGCTGGCCACACCCCAGACTTTCTGATGGAGAGGAAGGTGGTGTGTGTATGTGTGTGTGTGTGTGTGTGTGTGTGTGTGATCATTTGCATTTCTAACAAGCACTCAGGAGGTACTGATGTCACACTTAGAGAACCACTGTTTTGGACAATCCTGTATCATGCCCCAAAATTACCATAGAGGGAAACTTTCAGATACATTGAGAGTAAATTGTGCAAAAGGTAACAGCAATGTTGGTGGGGAAAGAAAAGGTGCTCGAGGCACAACTGGAGGAGAACTGTCCTCTGTTGGTTTTCAGGAGCATGTGCGAAATGCAGCTAGGGAGCCAAACAACAGCTCAGCTAGCTCACGGATGCTGGGTTCCCAACTCAATCTATAACAATGCCAGAAGGGCTGCTGGGATCCATCTGTTGCTCTCCTTTGGAAAATGTATCTAGGGTCTCTCTGGAAGGAAATAGCTTGACAGGGAACAGAGAGATTAGGCCAACTGAAAATGCCTGCATTTCTGAAGCTGGACTTGAAAACAGTACAGCTTTCCACTCCTATGGCACTGCAGTAGCCCTAGGTACACTCTGCTACCCCTTCTGTGCTCTTTGTTCCTCACCTCAAGGAATATAATTTGTGAATGTCAGGGTTATCTTGGACACACGCTGCTTCCATGCAAACCAAGTTCATAAAGTTTGAAGGAAGGCTTGAGATCATCCAGCCCAACCTACTAATTTTATGACTGAAGAAACATAAGCCTGGACTTAATCCTGAAATATGTAACTGGTGGGGCTGTGGAGCCAGGCTGGAATCCAGCGCCGTGGCTCTCACTGAGCACACGTGTGTGCAGTCTGCTACACTCGTAAATGGAGTAGGAAAAAGATAACTGTGCTCCAGTGCATTTTAAAGAGAAATCATCATCTTCCCTTGTGCTTAATTTGCATTTCACCTTTGCTGTTTTGCCCTTAGAAGGAGGTGGGCTCTATAAGGGCCAAGAGGAGAAATGAAAACATTTCATTTTCAGCAGGGTCTAAAATCTCGAAGGCAGCAATGATGCCCCATTGCCTGTCATATGCCTGCTGGCTGCCCAGAAACATAGCAAGAATAGTCTCAAAACACACTTGAGTGAATGGATAAATAATGGAATCACGGATTTGATGGTTGTTTGCTAACTTCTCAGCTAATGACAGGATAAATATTTCACATTAGGATTTTGAGCCTGCTGTGGGGTCCTGTTATCTCTACAGAAAGTTAGGTGCTTACATAAAACCAGAAAGCAGCTTTTCTGTAAGACAGAGTGTCAGCCAAAAGGTACAGGCTTTGGAGGTGGGAATCTTTGAAGCCCAGGGTGTTGTCTCTAGTTACTTAGATTTAGGAAAGTTATAAAAACATTCTGAGCCTCCAGTCCCTTTTCCTCCAAAAGCCTCTTTCTCTCCTCCACTAGCATTAAGGATTTAAGCATTAAGGAGATGTTGTATGCAAATTCCTTGCACATAGTAGGTGCTGAATAAATGTTAGTGCTACTATACCCTACATCCAACTGCCTGTGTCACATCTCACAGGTACTGAAGTAGGAGGGATGTGGAGCCAGGAGGGAAGGTACCAACTCTGTACACAGGGCCTTTCTGGGCTGAAAATGTACACAAGTCATTGTTTTCATTATAGTTCTCTACCAGCTGCTTTTACTAAGGATATGCTTTGCAATAATACATAAGCAGAGCTTTTATCACCTGTGTATTTATCATATTCCATGACCACTCACTATTTCCCTGATTTCTAAATAAAATGGTTTTTAGGAAAAATAATAAAGCTAGCACTTTACTTACCCATTTGGTCTTGGTTTCCTGGTTCCAGGCTCAAGGAACTCTGTCTCCTCCTCCATCTCCCTTTCAGGGATCCTGTCTGTCTGAGGCAGCTGTGGGGAAAGCATTTCCCACTCGTTGTCATGGGTGACACCTTGCAACAGAACTGGGCTGTGGCCAGCCCTACCTCGGCTCTTGATCTTCTGTGATTGGCTGCTCAGGCTGGAGACTTCCTCTGATGCTAAAGATTCTAGAGGCTTCATTTCTTCCATTGGGGAAACTTGGGTCATACTTGGATCAGAGACTGGCTCCACAGTCTTGTCAGCCCATCCGGTCCCTGCATCCATGGCTTCCGGTGATGGACCACTAACCTCACCACAGCCCAAGACCATCCAACTCTGTTCTTGGTCAGAATTTTCAAGAGACAACCTCTTGTCATCTTTGGGTGACAGTCTCTCTATAGAATGATCTTTGCTTTCATTTAAAGAGACAGGCTGACTTGTATCTGGGAAGCTCTGTACCTGAGAGCCTGGCAGTTCTGTTTCTTCAGAACCTGTGGATGATGCTTCTAACTGGGACATACTTTCTCCTGCTTCACAGGCCTCTGGCTTCAGGGGTGAATTTTGCTCTTGGCCTACAAGAATGTAATCCATGTGTATTGCATGCTGGTCTTCACTCTTCCTTGTCCATCTTTCTTCTGTATATTCTGATTTTATCTCCTTAAGCTCTTTGGCAGGGATTATTTTTTCTTCTTCTAAAGCTAATATTGCCTTGTTGGCACCTAGAAGTGGGAAATGAAAGTGAGGAGAGATTTAATTAACACATTGTGTGATTTGTCATCTTTGCAAATAATTATCTAAAAAGAGATAATTTAAGAAACACCTGTTTTGCAGAACTGTTTAACTTTCTCTTGCATGATCAGAGAAAGGTATTATTTTATAAGCACTAGATTCTACTATTATAAAAATTTGGTTGTCATGAATTGCAAATTTGGTTTTCTCTTTACCTAATTGATAGGAAGAGTCTGTTTTAGAATCACATTGCTTTAACTGAAACAGCAGCTTCTTGGGGGTAAGGGGATAGGATGTTTCTTACCATTTGGCGGTCCCATGTCTCCATCTGCTGGTGAGTCCGAATTATCTGATTCAACTTCCCAGTCAATGTTTGATGGAGATGACCCAAAGTTGGAGCTTGCTTCTCCTATGGCCAAAGAAACTGACTCGGGGTCTTCATGAATGTGCAGCACAACCGGCTGGTGTCCAGGCTGTCTGCTTTTAGTCTCTGTGTGGTTTCCCTCGCTTTGATCAGGAAGTGCCGAAAGCAACATCTCTGCTGCTTCACTTCCCAGAGATACGTCCTCTGGGGACCCAGCTTCCTCTGTGGTCTCGGCCTCGTGGCGGGCTTCTGTGAGATAGGACAAGTCAAAGGGAGGCGTGTAGGGTGCCACAGATTGCTTCCGACTGTTTTCCTCCAAGGGAGGGTCAACACCATAGAAGAAGTGTTCAGGCTCTTTCATTACCTCTTCATCGATGTTCTGGCCCATTACATCATATTCGAATTCACCCCACGAGGCTTCGGATGAACAGATATCTTGCTTCCCAGCATCTCCATCAAGGGGTGTTTCAGGATGGCCTTCTGACAGAGTCAGTTTACTCACATCATCTATTGTGCCCGTGGAAGTGTTAAGACCTGAGGCATCACTGAAACTGTGGTCAGAGGCAGCTTCACTTACATCCAAACAGGTACTGGAGGCCAGTGAAACAGCGATGGTGGCAGGAGTCTCAGGAGCAGAGGGCGGTTCACAGTTAGACAAAGCCCTTGAGCCTGTCTGACTTTCAGGAGAAAAGTCCTCCGGTACCCAGGAGCAGTTGCCTTCCGTAGTTGGCTCCTGGTCAGTTACAAAAATACGGGTTCTCACATTTTCAACCCTTTGGATTGTCCTGTCAGTGAGTTCCAAAACTGGTGCTGTATCTGTTCCGAGTTCTGCTTTGGGTGCGTCTAAATCTGTATTGTTGTCATCATTCATTTCAGAATGCTCAGGAGAACCTATAGAAGAGGCAGGCTGAGAGGAGCCATTTATGTTCAATTGATTGGCATCCGGAGGCAGAGGAATTACGCTTTCAGCAGAGAGTTTGTGGTATGGGGCAGATTCCTGCCCCGGTTTCTGACTCAGGTCTTCATTTATCTTTGACTCAGTGAGGTAAAACTCACTGGATTCCACTTCAGGTTTGATGCAAGCACTGATATGCTGCTCAGTCTCCTGCTTTGCTTCGGAATCATGACACACATCAGGGCTGTTGGAAGCCTGAGAAATGCTGTCGTGGTCACAGTGAGTGAGAATGTCAGGATTCTTGCCATCTGCCTTCAGGCTGAAGGGCTGCTTGACATCCATCCACAAGTCAGGCGAGGCTGAGGGCAGCTGCCCACCGTCTTGGAAGTTGCCATGTAAAATATCTGGTGCAAAGGTGCCTTGGGAACCCTCTTTAGGGTTGGAGCCATTCCATTCAGAGACTGACTTCTTTATCAACTGGCTGGGAGAAGGGACAGCAGGGAAGTTTTCTGTGGCAGTGCTTGAATGTGTCATTTCACTAAGGTATGGTTGTTCTTGTTCCCACCAGTTTGCTTCCTGATGCTCAGTTGAGATGTTAGTTGTAATGTACCCATTTTCATCTGAGTGAGTAACTGCTGGGTCTGGCCCAGCCCAGACAGATAGCATGGTATCTTGACACTGCTCTTGAGTGGGTGTCTCCGAAGGAAGCTCATGACCAGCAGAAGACATGAAAGTTTGCTCTCTGGAATCTTTTTCTTTTATTTGGTCCAGTATTACAAGCTGGCTAAACTGGTCAGCGTCTGGGTCTGGCTGTCTTGGTTGGATGTTCCAAAGTTGCCTGGGGGAGTTGTCCCCATTACTAACCAGGAAGGGTGGCTGAAGTTGATCACTGAAAAGATTCGTGCAGTGTGTTTGCCTGGACTCAGTGTCACCCTTAGTGGAGAGTCCCCATGGGCCCACACTTGGATATACTGAAGAATTCCTTGCTAACACATCACTCGAGTTAGACAGTACCCCCTGAAATGCACTGTCAGTGGGTCCCCCTTCCTGCAGAGGGGCTTCCCACCACTCACTGCTCTCAGTTGAGAAGCCAAGCATTTCCAATGCAGAATGAGCCTCATTCTTTGGTTCAGCTTTGGGAGATGTCTGCCACAGTTCATCTCTCATCTTCCCTGTTTCTGGAGAAGGTCGTGTCTCCTTTTCCTCCGCTGTGATCTGAATTTCAGTGTCTGTGAGTGGTGAGAAATTCCAGTGCTCAGAGCTGCTTTGACTGTCATACAATGTATGTGACTTATTCTCACTGTCTGCTAGTTCTACACTACCTACAGAATCAGAAAACTCCTCACCATTGGGTTCTGCCATGGTCAAGAATTGAGATTCATTCAATGCATCCCAAGCTTTGGATTTACTCTGTGTAACTTGACAAGGGACCAAGTGGGTCTCTTTCTCTATTGACTCTTCATTACCTCCACTATTATCACCAGAGCCCGAATTTGTTGAAATGACCTTGGCATCCTCTTGCTGCACAGTTTCAGGAACAGCATTTTTACTGTTCTCATGACTAACCACTCGATTTCTGTCCTGATCCGCACCCGAATAGTCAAAGTATTTGCCTGTTTCAGGGCTTGATAAAGAGGATAGAGAATCACCATCAATGGAATCATTCCAAATCTCTAAAAATTTAGGAACTTTTGGATCGAAGCTCTTTTCAAGCTCATTAGTCCTATTTTTCTCTAGCTTCCGCATTTCAGTGATTACTTCTATTTGGCCATCAGTGGTCCTTACTTCAGATTGTTGGTGATTCTGTTCACTCCATTCATCTTGATTCTCTTTCTGAGGCTCAGTACTGGGTCCCTGGCCCCAGGAGGACAGTGCAGCTGAAGAATCGTTTAGGTCAAGACTTGATGCACTTGAGTGTGTATACTCATCACTGGAAAGACTGTCTTTCTCATAACTTCCAGATGAACTGGCTCCTGGAAGGCTGTTTTCCGTATTTTCTACTTCAAGAGTCTTAGTTATCTCAGAACTTGTGTAATTGTCCTGCATGTCACTGTCTACAGAGCCATCCCAAACAGCAAGGCTTTGGGGCGATTCATGAGGTGGCCCTTCGTTTATTCTTTTTGGCTCCAGAATGTTATATTCTTCCATTTTCTCAAGATCCATCTCAGATGAAGATACATTTTTTGTTAAATTCATCTTACCTGGAGTCTCAGTAGCCTCCCCTGAATTGTTGTGATCCATGAGGGGCTCTTCGTAGGTCTCCTTTGCCTGAAGGTCATTTGTGGACATCCCTGTTTGTGTATCACAGGGGTCTAGGTTATCAGATTCCTCATACTCTAAAACTTCCTTTGGTTCCTCTGTTTGAGGACTGCAAGTGGCTGGAAGAGATCTGGTTTTGCCTGATTCGGTGTAGATTTCTTGGTATTCAGATGCAGCTGGAGAAGAGAGTTCCTGGTCACCAGCCCCTTTTCCCGCAGTCCCTTGGGCACTCTCGTCCTCAGAGCCCATCACTTCCTCCTTATCAAGGCACCTTCTGCTTGAGGCTCCCAGGGCTTCATGTTCACTTTCATTATTTCTATAGCTGTGACCCATCCATGGATCTGAGCGTGCAGCATGTCCTGGGTTCTCAGGCCTGGCCTCCAAGGGTGCTGTGTCAGTTGGCAGGGTTCCTGTCCATGTGTCCTGCTCATCAGGATGAGGTGTGCATGCTGCTGACTCACAGATTCCAGAGGCTTTTGGCTCATCTGTGACACTACTGTCCATAGCATTTGCTGAATGGCTGGGACTTTCAGGAGGCAAATTGTTTTCCTCTGAATCTGTCATATATGAGGGGCCTGGTAACCTGCATGATGACACATCTTTATCTCTCATGACAGAATCCCAGATACTGTTTGCAATTAGCTGCCCATTTTTCTCATTCAGTGTGTGGTATTCTTTGGGAACAGCATCCTTGGCGTGCTCAGTGGAGGCAGGGAGCTCCCAATCTATCTGATTTTCGTCCTGATACTCTGTGCCCCATGGTTCCAGCTGTCTCACTGAAAATCGGGTTTCTGGTTCAGTACTTTCAGCCACATATCCTTCCGCCTGGCCGTCACTGGTGATCGCCACCCCACCACTGCAGTCATCCCAGTCCAAGTCGTTATCCATGTCTGAGATTGTGGCGGTGGACTGTGTGTCCTCGAGAATCACTCTGTTCCACAAGTCGAGGCTGTCAGAGCCCGTCTGCCGGGAGTTGGTGCTGCTGTGCAGTAGTGTGAGCTGTCGGTTTGTCTCATTGTAGAGCTGCATCATGCTGGGGTCGTCATAGCTGGACTGGCTGCTCTCCCCGACACCATCCTCTATGGAGATGTGCTCTGCTGGGAGAAAATCTTTATCTGGGTCATGAGCCACAGTGACTTCAGGATGATCATCTGTGTGAGGGGAAGCCCACATTTCTAGGTTCCCAGGACCTGAAGTGATGCGATTTCTAGGAGGCTGCTGCAACGACTGCAGAGGAACTTCAGCCTCCTCTACAGCTGGGTCAGCATCTTTAGACTCACAAACTTCCTCTTTAGCAAATGGCTTGCTTTCTGTTTCTTTTTCCTCTCCAGCAAACGTTGGTGATGTGTAAGAGTCAGAGGTGGAGTAGTTGGTATCTAAGGGAGAAGGCACTGAATCTTCTCCTACGTTAGATGCACTGTAATCGGAACATTTATATGCTAAGAAGGAATCTTCCCAAGGAGCTAGGACATCTGTCCCTCCTTTCTTAACAGTCTCCTCAAAAAGGTTCCAGGAATCTACTTTTTCATATACCTTCTGCCTAGTTTTAGGATCCACCAAACCATTTTGATCTTCCCTTGGTGGCTGGGAATTATTCCATGCATGCTCCAGGTTGGAAGTGGGATTTCCAGATACGAGGATATTAACCCTAGCGTCATTGTTCTTCTTGCCCCAGATTTTTGGAGCTGCTTCATTATTTGCCTCACTTGCTGAACTTTCCAGTAGGTCTTCTGAAGAAAAAGAATACCCACTTTTCGCCATCACCCACTCATTCGGGTTCCTCGCAGAAGGGGTCTCGCCACTTGTCGGGTGAAGATTCCAAGTATTTTTTAAAGCTTCAGCATTATCTTCTTCATGGAATGCACTCCAGGCTGCGAATGACACAGCAGCCACTGGTTCTCCATCATCGGTGGGATTTCCCCAGGGCTCAGGCATTGTTGTGGGAGAGTGACCAGACTGCCACAAAGCAGCAAAGTCTTCTATCAGGTGATTTGTTCCCTGAGGAGAAGCGTTTGGTAAATGGGACTTCTCAGCGGGAAGGTTTTGAAACTGTAAGCTTTCCTCCTTTTCATCTTGAATGTCATTGCTACCAAGTTCTGGCTGACCAAATTCAGACTCCCAGGGATCTGACTTCGGGAAGTCAAGACTCCTTGGTTGAAAGACAGAATCTGAAGCTCTCCTATCAGTGGGGCTAGGCTTATGATCTTTCCATGATTCAGGGCTCTGAAAAACAGATTCTTGTTCACTAGAACTCCATGCATCTGCAATATTTTTAGAGTCAATTTCCAAACCACCCCACCAGCTGCTACACCGGGTCTGGGTCTGAGGTAGCTCGAGGTGACCTGTATCCATTGCTTTAGGGATTGTGTTTTCTGGATAGAGAGAGGCTGGCTCTTCAGTGGATGGTGAGCTTTCCACAAAGCTATTCATACGTGTGGGTGGAATTTGCTTTCCAAAATTGTTCAGCCTTTCTGGTGAAGGAGATTCATCTCCCACAAAACCTTTCAGGCTTAAATTTCCTTCAGCATCTTCAACCAGACTTTCTTGTCTCTGACCAAACTCTTCATCAAATTCCACCAGGCTATCTTTGCCAGCCTCGGACAAAAGTGAACTGGATGAATAATTGGACATGTTGGTCCCTATCTCATCAAGTCCTTTTGGCCCAGGGGGAAGCTGTCCATCTGATGAATCGCTGTTGGGGAAGTCATCTGCTGGGGAGTAGTCTGCAGAATGGGAAGACGGCTGGGACTGCCCAGAAACCAGGGGAGCTGGGTCAAAGCTGAAGAGGTCAAAGTGTTCGCTGTGTTCCGCAGACCGTGCATGCTCTTCTGCCACTGCCCCTTCGGGGATGGGACTGTAAGAGTCGAAGCCTGGAAGGAGGCTGTGGTGAGGCCCAGTGCCTTCTCCCACCGGACTGTCGTCACTGAGGAACACAGAGCTCTCTTTGGATGAGCGGCTGCTGCGGATGGTGGCTAGCCCACTATCTGGACTAACAAGGTCCATGTTGACATCCACTGGAGCCTGGTTAGAATCACTGAGATCTGGGGGATTCTCTATGAAATTCACAGAGCTGGGCTGTGGCTCAATGTCAGAACCATACAATTCCATGATCCCAGAAGAGCCTTGGGAGAGGGGCGCACTGCCTGCCACAGCTTCCGTTGAGGACGTCCGGCTGTTGGAGGCGATCTCTGGACACCTCCTGTTGATGACTTCCTTGATAAGGAGAACCACCTGATCCCAAGTCACAGAAGGGTCCTCCTGCTGGTACACCAGGATCTCATCACAGCCACATTCAAAGGGCTCCAGTTCTAGGCAAGGATTCTGACACTCTTCCAGCTCACAACAAATCTGTTGGGAGGAACAACAGTTTGTATAAACACACAGGCATTGCCCCCCAACTGAGAACTGAATGCAAGGCCGTTGCACTGAGCTATATTCCCAGTCCTTTTTATTTTGAGACAGGGGCTCACTAAATTACTAAATTAACCAGACTGGACTCCAACTTGAAACCTTCCTGCTTCAGCCTCCCAAAGTGCTGGGATTACAAGTGAGCAATTCAGGCAATCTGTGGGCCTGGCAGTTTGTCTTTTTAAATATTTCTTAATATAAAATTAATTTGTGTTCATCTGTTTAAAAGAAGACATTAAACAACTGATAATTGTATAATGTAAGACATAAACATCCCACTTAATCTGCTACCAAATTTTTTCCCCAATCCTATCAAAGTGTTTTCTCATTTAATTCAAAATACAGCTGCTAGATTTCACTGGCTCCTGAAAATTATGGGCAGAAAAGTTTAAAGCCATTTAAATTCCTTTCCTAGATGTATAGAACACCGTTCTATAGAACTCTTCCAACAGAAGAGAAACTTGGATTTCAAAAACAGACATAACGCTGGCTACTGACAAAGACTCGAGGCCAAGGTTGGACTAAAGGGGGAAAGGCAGGCAGGACTCACAAGGCAAAGGAGAACATAGGAAAGAAAAAAAAGCTACCAGGGCTGAGTTTCTCCAACGGCACACAGGACCCTTCTATCCCTTCTTCCCAGGGAACAAGACATGGAGCCCTGAATAAACAAAGCCACCTGGGAGGCAGAGGGACATTGTGACAGACAGCCCATGGAAGGCCAGAGGTGGGCTTCGTTCTTTAATGTCTAGCCAGTATTGGGAGTGTTTTACCACACTGGCGTGTTGAAAAGACCCTAAAGGATTACTGGAGGTAAAAATTAATAAGGATAGCAACAGTCACAGAATCACAGAAATAATAGTAAATATTTATTGAGTGCTTTCCTAAGTGTGAGAGTTTTATGACTTTATCTCCTTTAATCCTCACAGTAATTGTACAAGGTAGGGACTGTTGTAATTCCCATTTTATTGATGAGGAAATGACACAGGAAAGTTGAGTAACCTGTTTGACGACATAGGGCTAACCAGTGCCGGGACTGTTTTGGACTCAGGCGGTTGAGCTGCAGAGACAGATTCCTAACCAGTTGTGTAAGCACAAGACAGAGGGGCTCCCCGGGTTCAGAGCCTGGTCCTGTGCGCATTTCCTGAGATTCTGGGGCCATCTCAGGGGCACTGCTGGGGTGGGGAGGGCAGGCGAGGGAGGGAAGAGAGGAGTTCGTTCAAGGGCTTTCAAGCTTCAAACCTCTCATCCACTTTTCTACTTATGTCTTTTTTTTTTTTTTTTTTTTTGTTTTTTTTTTGTTTTTCTCCGGTACCGGGAACCGAACTCATGACCTTGCGCTTGCCAGGCAGGCGCTTTGCCGCTGAGCTAAATTCCCAGCCCCTACTTATGTCTTTTTAAGGGAACATATTTTCAAATGGGTTCAAAAAGGGCTTTGCTTGTGGTTTGAAAACTACGATATTAGAGGTTTAGGTAGCCTCAGTGTTGATCCTGGGAAGGCAGCAACTGAAGATAAGGTTCCATTTTGAAAGCAGTTACAGAAGAAAGTACAGAATGATGTGGTGCTCATCTGGCACAGGGTGGTGCGGGGTGGAGGGGGCGGGGCACGACCAGGGCCAGGGTGTCTTCTTGGCTGGGGAACATGAGAAAGTACAGAGAAACCCAGAAGCTGTGCTAGTTGAGCTGAGATGGAGAGAAAATCTTGGACAGGAAGGAGTGGACGTGACAAAAGATGAGGATAGATGTGCTCTGTGCTCACGTGGTTCATACCATAACAGGTCGTGCATCAGCTGCACCAGTCTGGTATATGCAGTGGATGTTTCTGCAGTGTTGGGGCTTCTCACTGCTACTCAAGCCCTCTACCACTGAACTACATCCCTAGCCCAGCTTCCGTTTTGTATAATTTTTTTTTTTAATGTTATAGGCTTTGGGTTAAAAGACTCAGCCATCAGCACAAGGCTCCAATGGCTGACCCAGTCAGAATCTTGGTATTTAGACAGAAACATGTATCAAAGCATTAGGTGACCAGTTACTAAATTTTGGGCACAGTGGGTATTGAGACAGAGACTACACCTTGTTATGACCTGAAAGTAGTCCTCGAAGAAATGGCCCTAAAGGAGGATTTGCCTTCATTTGGGTGAGAAAAGTCTAATCTTTCTATGGAGAAAAGTCTAATCTTTCTACTTGCTAGAAAGAAATCATTAGGACTGTGCTATGGGTTAGACAGGGATCGAGGGTGCAGTGCAGAGGCTCCTGTGCTGGAAGCTGGGTCCTTAGTGTGGCAATGCTAATGTGGTGGAACTTTAGGAGGGGGCCTCGTGGGAGGTGATTAAGTTATGGGAACATCACCCTCAGAAGGGAATGAGTGAAGATCTCATGGGACTGGATCAGCTCTCACAAGAGTGGGTGCTATAAAACAAGCTCAGTTATCTGAGCTCATTCCTTACTTTCTGCCTCACCATGTGACCTTTTGTGTACTCCCACTGAGGTGATGCCGTCTGCCATGACCCTCAACAGACCCAAACAGAGGCCAGTGCCATGCTCTTGGATCTAGAGCTGTGAGCTAAATAAATCTCTTTTCTTTATCAAATATCCAGCCTCAGGTGTTTTGTTAGACCCCTTGTTGCAGACACATGAAATGAACTAACGCAGGCCATCTTAAAAGACCCAGTGTGCAATATACCCCCAGTATTTTCTAAAACTCAACTCTAAGGACACTTATCTCTTGGGGAAATTTCTTACAAGCCACAAATCCATTCCCATCTCCCACCAACTATTCTAAAAGCCATCAGATTGGGATGCATGGAAATGAGTTGGGATCAAAGGAAGGGCTCACCTGACTGCACAGCTCCAGGTTCTGAGAGTACACAGCGATCTGCCGTCTAG
This sequence comes from Chinchilla lanigera, assembly GCF_000276665.1. Taxonomy (NCBI): domain Eukaryota; kingdom Metazoa; phylum Chordata; class Mammalia; order Rodentia; family Chinchillidae; genus Chinchilla; species Chinchilla lanigera. The sequence goes on along the minus strand of NW_004955512.1, from coordinate 2,640,026 downwards.
GCTGCTGATCCTCTGACAGGTAGCTGGAGAACAGGATGAGGACATCAAAGTTGAACTTATCTGTGAATGCTTTCAAATCACTGGTGATATTGCTGTGAAACACACAGTTCTGAAATGAGAACAAGAAATCTGGTATTAGTGCCCAATTGCTTAGCTATGGGGAGTTGTACCGCAAATCCTTTCAGTCCTGTGGTGTGTCAGGACATATCCTTATTGGAAGAGACAAGTGAAAGGAATGCTTTGCTTTGAGAAAGTTGGGAAACTTTCACGCATGGAATATAATGCACTTTACTTGTTTTCCAAGACCAAGAAAAAAGAATTCTTTGCCATCATTGCTAACAGTTGAGAGAAGAAACAAATATCTTAACATTTCTTTTTAAAAATATTTCTTTTAAAAAGTATTTATTCAAGCATAGTTTGCAAAGCGTATTTATTGCTCTTACCATATATAAGACCTATATAAAAGTGTTGGCTATGATGACAATCATCAAAAAATAAGACAAAGTTATTGTTCTTTCCTGCAGTTTTGTTTTCTAACGACTATTCCAAAAAGAAATTTCTAAAGATGAGCTTAGCTGAATTTACTGGGTAGCTGTTATTCTAGTGTAGAAGCACAGGAGAATTCTTTTGTACCAAGAATCAAACTCAGGACCTTGCACTTGCCAGGCAGGTGCTGTGCCGCTGAGCTACCTCCCTGGCCTTCAAGAGAATTTTTTTTAAGAGATGTGATGTCAGATCTACTTGCTATATGTGGCAGCTATGGAGAAGTAAATACGTCCAGAAACTACCTAGACCTGTGACTTATATCACTTACAGAAAATGCACTGCCTCTGTATATTTTATTAACTGCAGTGAGAGAACCACTTTTTCCACAAATTGTCCCCTTTGTAGAACAACTGTGATGATTACATGCGAGCCCCTATCTCAGCACCTGGCACAGACCAGATGCTCAAGAAATGTTTGTGAAATGACTGGAAAGACACATACACAAAATCCCTGGGCGGCACAATTCTCTATCAGAGCTTCTATAAGCGTACGGTTGGCTTAGTATATCCACAGTTCAACATATCTGTGAGTCCACATAACAGTTTACTGCATATAATCAGAGAAAAACTTCATCTTTACTCAATAGATACAGATTTTTTTCTCATCATCATTCTCTAAAGAATACAATGACTATGTTTTTGAAACTATGACAGAATAGTCCTAGGTTTTACCTAAATGTGACACCATTTTATACAAGAAACTTCGGTGTTTAAGCCGGGTCCTGAAACCAACCTCTCACAGATGTTAAGCAATAACTGTGTGTGTTTGCCTGTGTGCATTGTGTGTGTGCTGTGTGTATGAGTATATATAGTAAGCATGTATAATCAATCAACAATCTATTGTACTACTCAATTAAAAGCATGACATCCAGTCAAAGGATTTTAAGAATTCTCTGGATTTTTTTCTGATTATTACAGTAATGAGAATTATGCCTACCCCGACAAAATATTAAAACAATGCAGAAATGTATACAGCAGAACACAGAAGTGCCATACATCCCTTCTCAGATAAACACTGTGAAGAGCTAAATAGGGCAGGGCGCACAATTACAGACGTCTTCCACGATCACACTAATGTTTGCATGTGGTAACTTTTGAAGCCTGTGGATACGATTATTTGTGGCTTAGACCAGCCACTTCCAATGGCTTTGGTATTTGTACAAGAGATCCTTGGTAAGTGTGCGGGCCCTGCTGATCACCAGGGTCTCTGTTTTGGGGGGTCTTTGTTATCTATCTACCCCATAGCAGCTCACCCATTAGGCACCTTTCCCTTTTAGGCCATGTCTTACTTTTCTCTCATCGCTGAGACAAAATCCCTGACACCCAATGTGAAAGGAGGAAGGGCTTATTTAGCCCACAGTTTGTAGAGGTTTCAGTTCACAATCAGCCAGGGTGGTGTGGCGGAGAGGCGACTGTTCATGGTGGCGGAAGACAGCAAAAGCAGCAAGAGAGGAGGAGGGAGCAAGCCTCCTTCTGTCCCTTATATTGTATGCAGGCTGCCCACCTAGGGTGAGTGTAGCACTCACACCCTTAATCCTTGCATTAGACCATGAATCAATCACAAACTTTATATTCAGCCACCTCTGAAAAGCCTGCCCCCTGTGACAGCGTGAGGCTTCAGGGGGACATCCAGACAAAAATTGTAACAGGCCAGAAGGAATCACACATAGGAATCTACAAAGGTCTCCAGAAATATTGCTGATGAATACCGAGAGTCCATTGTCCAGACTTGGTAATGAAGTATACAATGTCATATATACAGTAATAACTTTTGGAAGCATGTGCTCCAAAAAGTATACTGTCAGCTCTCATACTTTCAACTTAATACCCAAATGGCATCTTAACAATCTTTAAGTATCGTTTTTCAAAAACAAATTACCACTGTGGATGTAGGTCAGTGGTACAGCACTTGCCTCACAGGCAAGAGGGTGCGGGTTCAATCCCAATGGCACAAATGAGTGGCTGAATCAATCACTCATGTAGAAGTAAAAGGCATTACTATGAGAAGCCCTGTAATTTTCCTTTCTGAATATTTTTTATTATGTAAATAACCTGCTCCCCAGATGTACTCATAAACTTTCAAAAGAAGACACACCAGTGGAGAGTTTCTCATATAGTAACAATTATCCCTACATTCCTGGCTGCCACTCCAGTAAGAGAGGGCAGGTTTTACTTGTATCTGAACGCAACATGAGGATTCAAAAGAATCAGCAGCATTCCAGGCCATGCTTGCAGACCACTTGGAAATGCGGCCACACCCCAGTCTTTTCGGATTCTTCTGTGTTATGCTAATGGTTCTAGAACCTTACTGGAGCCGAGTCCAGCTGCACTGACTGCATGACACCCCTTGTTAGAAAAGAGTCTCTGGCCACCCTTAGACCTGCTGAAGCCGAGTCTGCCTTTTCCACCCACCGGGTGATTCCATGCACATTGAAATCCACAAACATTGCTTTAAGGAGGCCTTTGTCAACTGGTTTTCTTTCCTGCAGACCAGTCCTTCCTGCTCTCAGCACTGTCCTGGAACTTACTTTCACTCATGCCCTCAGCTCCTGGTTCCTCATAGCAGTCTCATCATAAAAATCACCCTGGAGTGTGTATTTCGGGGTTGCTTTGCTAGAGATTCTTATTTACCAGGTTGGAGGCTGGATGTAAGAATCTGTATTTTCATTGTGTTCCTCAAGTGCTTCTTATGATCTAGGTCCTTTGGGTAACACTGTCCCAGTTGTCACTGGGTGACTCTGAATTCCACAGGCTCAAATGAAGTATTGATGAAAGAAAAGTTATATGAAACATTAGGTAAATTAAAGAAACAAAATATTTATATTTTGTAGTAACACCCAGAGATAATCAGTAACGATGTCCTATGTGCCCTAATAAAATTGTCCAAGCCAGATTCAATCTTATCAGCTTTAGAATAATGTCAAGAGTTTTATCTTTAAAATAGAATTAAACAAGGGAATGAGTGAGAATCTTCAGGCATCCGGGAGGCACAGTCTGTTTGTTCTGCTTTTATGCCGGTGCTGTTTGCATAGGAGATAATTTATTATTGTCTTCTAGCTACGCAGGGAGTCATGTGCTGTGGTGGATCTTCTGTTACTGACAAGCTAGGCTGGCCCTGAATAAACAGCACTTCATCATCAACAAAACCCAACTGTAGACACAGGTTGGCATTGCATTCTCCCATCTGCCTTCCACCTGATAAATTACTGTTTTAGTTGCATGTATACAAACACGATTTGTTAATCTGCTCAAATATCTCCAAAATATTTTCCCTATTTTAAGCTAAAATTATATACATATATGTGTATTTCCCACTCAATTTGCTAGGAGTTTAGAAAATACAGAGTACCTCCCTTTCACCTCCCCCTGACCCTGGCACACATCCCCTCTGTGCTTATGAGCTTAGCCTATAAGTGCTGCATAAAATTTAGAAAATTACTTTGCTAAGCAGCTAAGAATTGACTGACAAAATGTCAGACTAATTCCACCAATGAAGATGAATAGAAGTTGCTTGTGGTCACAGCCTTTTGTCACCCATGGTTCCAAAGATTCAATCATGAAGCAGTTTCAGAGGTCATGAGTCTTTTTGCCAGAATAATTTCTAGTTTTGGAGTGAGTGGGAAGGCCTAGAGATGTGGGGGAAAAAACCTTTGTTATTTCTCAGTCAAGAGCTAAGGTGCAGATGTCAAGAGCCCTAGAAAAAGTTACTAGTCATGATGACCCACAAGAAATAGAAATGGCATGGCTCTGCTTGAATTCACATGTACAAGACTTGAAATAGCAATGTTGGTAGTGCCCAGCAAATTTACTGCATTCTTGGTTGAAAGTGCACAAGGAAATGGAATGGAAAATTCCATTCTCACAGAATCCCACTTTATTTCTTACTCCATCACTCTGAAAAATTTAGTCTTTATGCTAGATAGCAGCAGCTTCCATGCATCATGTGAAATAAATGTAACTTACAGTGTGAACATTTGAGTACTTAAGTGTGGATATTCCTTGGGAGACAAAACCTCACGACTCTCCTACTACTCGTACCTGCTCACCTTCTGTTGTCTTCTCAGTCCCTCCTGGAGTGTGTAAAGTGTCAGGTCTCATCCTCCCCTTAAACAACTCCTCCCAAAAGTACAAATCACTTCCTGGTTGTCCAACCCCCCCCAAATAACTTTCCTATTCTTACTCTACTTGACTTTTCTGCAGAATTCCATGAAGGTGGCCCTTCCTTCTTGAGGCACTTTCTTCACTTTCCTGACAGTATCCTCTACTTGTTCTTCCCAGCTCACTCTACTCCCTTGTCACCTTTTCTAGTTGCCCTTTCTTATTAAGCCTGTGAATATTCACTGTCCAAGTTGGGACTATGTTACCCATTTTAGTCACATGGTTTTAAATCATCTACTTGCCAGGGCTGATGGAATTTATGTGTACCTGAACTCTACTCTGTCCACATGAGGCTCTGTGTAAACATCTAGCCATTCTCTCAAGTGCCATTTGACCCACTGACGCCAGTTGACCCACTTCCTCTATATTCTTATGTGGCACCACCACCACCCAGCTATTCAAACCAAACATCAAGGAATTATTCTTTGTTACTTTTTCCCCCTCCTCACATGATCTACCAGCAGCTGCCTTAAAACAGACTCGAGTCCAAATATTTCTCTGATTTCTTTCTATCTCCACTGCTGTGCTTGTCACAGCCACTATCTTGCTTGAACTTCGGTGACAGCTTCCCAGTTGGTCTCCCAGGGGCCACTGTCTCCCTACAATCATGATCGGTTCCTAAACAGCATCAAGTGACAGCGTTCCTTTTTTCTCATTGTTTTTTCACTCCTTTCTTTCTTTGTGGTGCTAAGGATCAAACCCAGGCTTTCATGAGAAGGCTCTCACGTGGCATGAAGCTTACATTCTTAGCACAAAGTCTACGTTTAAAAATGTAAATCTAATATTGACACTCTCCTATGTAGGACTCATTAAAAGTTTCCCAATGCAATTATTGTTACTTTTTTTTTGTTTGTTTTTTGTTTGTCTCTGGTACTGGGAACCGAACTCATGACCTTGCGCTTGCCAGGCAGGCACTTTGCCGCTGAGCTAAATCCCCAGCCCCTTGTTACTTATTGTTTTACGTTTTATATCTGGGACAAGAAAGGTCCTTGAGAGTAATGGTTTAAGTAAATCAATGAGAAGTAGTTGCAGCGATAGAAAAACAGATGGAAAACAGAAAAGACAAATTACAATTGGGATATAAATAACAAATAAATAGCTAAATTCATTAATCAAATAAATCCTCTGCTAATAAATTTTTTATTTTCTCTTTTCTTATTCTTGGTTAATATTTGCCATGATCAAAGTATACTATAGGCACAATTATAAAAGCAAATGTATTCTAAAGAGATAATCAGATATGTACACGAAGTTTGTGTACAAAGCTATTCATGGAATTATCACTTTAAAACTTGGAAACAAAATCTACATGTTCAGCAACTGCAAAATGGTTTAATAAATTATGAAACAATCACACAAAGGAACGTTATACTACTATTAAGAATCCTGCTATGAAAGAACACTAAGTGACCCCCAAAACACACATGGCATAGTGTTAAGTGGAAGACAGCCTCTGTAATCACATACAGTAGAATGTCATTCCTATATGAACTTAAATAATACATATTAAAATTGAATATATGGTGGACGTTACGATACACTGATATTTAAATTGTCATCTAATTGCTAATTTAAAATCTCTGTGTGTGTTTGTTTTAGGGAGCTCCATCCACAGTTTCTGGTAAAGACTTTGGAATTAGCCAGACATGGGGTTCACCCTGGTTATGTCACCCACTAGCCTGCTGATTTTAGTGAGTTTCTTCCATCTCTGAGTCTTAGATTCTGCATCTGTAGTCCCTCACTTCAGAGGAGTATTGTGAGAATGAAGAGCATATTTAAAAAACTATTGTAAGACCTGGAATAGAGTAGACAATAAATACTAGGTCTCTTTCTTTGCTTGGTTCTTAAACTATCAAGAGGTCATTCTCAAGATTCATAGGATTAATCTGATTGACAGAAAATATTTTGCGAGATTTTGTGTGTAGAGGCTGGTTATCCATGTTACAGTTCTTTGCTGTGTGTCCTTTATGACACACGTGAGCTTCCAGATGGGAACCTCACACACCTTTAAGTCGCTTAAGTGACTGGCATGTAAAATCTTACCTGTGGGATGATGGAGGAAGTGACACAAGGTTAAATATGCAACAGGCTCATTTTTAAAACAACAGAATACAACTCTCCCATAAGGAAAGGCAAATTTGAGTCATTTGTAGCACAGTGGGTGCACCTTGGTGCCATGCTGTCCAGTGAAACGAGTCTGACACACAAGCTTAAATATCGCTTGCTTTCTTTTGCGTGAGAAACCCAATTTGTCAATACAGGGAGAAATAAAAATAGAAATAGGAAGTAGGGAGATAGAGCTTTCTCAAATGGGAAGGGAATGAAGAGACGGAGGGAGGGAGGAGAGAGGAGAAGAAAAGGGATGAAAGAGGAATTAAGATGCCTTCTGTACATGTATCAACTCCACCCCAGGATTGGAAACATTACTTAGTACAAACAAGTACTAATAAAAATAAGTTTAAAAATTATTTAAAAGTTATAAAATATAAAACTCATGGAGAAGGCAGTGTTTGCTCATTAATGAATTTTTTAAAAATGCCTAATTCCAACTTAGAATCAGTGAATGAGCTTGTTTACCACTTTAAAAAAACTGCTTTTATTTATTTATCTTTTGGTACTGGGAATAGAAATCATGACCTCAGGCTCGCCAGGCAAATGCTTATGCCACTGAGCTATATCCCCAGCCCTTAACAACCGCTTTTAAAGTGCAAAAAAGTGTAATAGTTTTTCCTTCAGCTGAATCACTAAGATACAGTCTTTTTAACCATTTCTCACATTTCCTCCTGAATGACTGTCAGTGAATTTTAGCCCTGAACTGAATTCCTCCTCTTAGGTCCCAAGTTCTGGACTGCATCATACTCCACAATATTGCCTTTAAGAATTACAAAAGAAGTACTGTATTTGACAAAAGCTTTTACTAAATGAAATAGATTGTTTTGTAATGTGAAGGATGTTATGGTTGATCGCTGACTTGCTGGGTATGAAAGGTAGAGGCAGGGGACGGGGTGGGGTGTGACCTGGCAGGGTGTACCTCACTTTCCGGCTCCTTGCCTCACATGCTGCGCTTCCTGTGTGCCATGAGGTGAGTCAGTTTCCTCCTCCATTTTCCTGTGCCATCCTGTCCTGCCTCAGAGCCACACAACTTTAAACTGAAATGCGAGCCAAAATGTACCTCTCCCCTTTTTAGTTACAGGTGTCCAGTATTTTGTCCCAGAGCCAAGAAAAGTGACTAAGACAGAGGACAAGGTATTCCCAGATTTGTTATATCCCAGTGATTATTTTTCTTCTTGAAGAAAATGGAAAAATCGAGTGAGCAGCTAGCTCCTGCAGGTAGGATGTTTGTAGCTAAAACTCATCACCAAGATTAAAACCCAAGCTTGAACAGTTGTCTTTTGGAGAACAGTGAGTCCTGAAGAGTTTGATGAACCATAACTACCTTGTAAGCATAGTGGTAGCATGGATTGCTGAGTTACTGAAATTTAAGAGTACAGTTTGACATTTATACTCTGCATGGATTTATTTCTAGACCGAGAGCTAATTTTTTAAATCAAGATATAAGAAAAATGCTGAGGTATGTATACAAATGTTCTAACTGAAAGCTTTATGATTTATGCTACCAAAACTCTATAATAATAGCTAAGATATTCAGCAATAATAAAGTCTGATAATTTTGACAGGAAAATGATTTATGAGAACACAAAATGCATAAATTAAGAGATTTTATTTGTTCTATTTTTTCATAAATTCTTTACTTGGTAAGTGAAGTATTTTCCTTACACATCATTTTTTTACACTCCACTGTTCTTATTTTTATAAGGTAGCCAAGGCATTTTAATAGTTAACAACTTCACTGAGTCTGTTGAAACTATATTACACTCCATAATTTGAAAATAGTCAGACAATACATGTTTTCATCCTCTATAACTAACAAGAGAGCAACGTTGTGAACATGAAACATACTACAATATAATTTTTTTTTTTTTTTTTGTCTTTTTGAGACAGGGTCTCACTATGCAGTTCAGGCTGGCCTTGAGCTCACTTTGTAGCCCAGTCTGGCCTTGAACTGGCAATGATACTCCTGCCTCAGCCTCCCGAGTGCTGAGATTACAGGTGTGCACCACCATGCACAGCAACTACAATATAAATTACTGTGTATATATCAGTAAAATTTCATTTATTCTTCAACTAATTTTATTGACTTAAATCAATAGTACATGGTCTAAACATAACTTAATGAAGCATTGCTTCTCTATTAGGAACTTTGTTGGATGCTTTTAATCCTTTTAAACTTTAAGATGCCTTATAAGGCCAGTAACATTGTTTCGTTTTATAGTGAGGAAATGGAGTTTTTCAGAGCTTAAGCAGCTGATGTCACACAGCTCCCACATGTGAAGAATGAGACTCCAAGCAGGTTAATCTGCCATCAGAGGCCATGTTTAACCAAAAGTTATCGTAAAGTAAGGAGATTCTCCATCAGTGAAAGGTTTCAGATTAATTTAGCCTTTAATTTAATAAAAATAAGGCTTCCTTTTGCTTTTTTATTTACTTCTGTCTAGCATTGATTCTCCCTTGTCAATGTGAACAAGCAAGGAACATTCTCGATCTTCACAATGGCTAATAACAATGCACTTCTTACCAACTTGAAGCTGCAATATTTCCAGTTTCTCACATACTCTATAAAACACATAGGTGGGGAGATTGCTCACTGTATGTAAGAGCCTAAAGCTGCAAGCTCAGAGAAACTTCTATAAAGAAGGTTGTTGTGATGTTCTTGCTGCCATCGTACCTTTGTGAAATTCAGCATTTATGTTCACATAGCAGTGAAAAAAAGCAGTGGACAAATTACTGGTTATCTAGAATAACCCTCATGCGGTCTTCCTGCTTTAGGAGCTTAGATACACAGACAGTGGAAAAGTTCCACTTTACCATTCAGCATGTGAAAATCTCATTATCTGAAGATATTCCCAACACTGCTTCTCTGCTCAAGATAAAGCCCACAGAAAAGCAGAAATTAGGATTTTTGCCAGCAAGTAGGGAGACTTAAGAAGATTGTTTTGTTTTGTTTTGTTTGCCTTGACCGAGTGGGCATCTTAATAGAAGACACCTCCAAGAGCAAAGGCACAACTATCACAGGCATTTATAATATTGTCTTCAATCTGCAGAGATTTCAATTTAGGTCAAGTACATCATAAGTATGAAAGGAAAAAAACCAAGAGTCTTTGAAGCAGTTAACTCTTGCAGGGTCCTCACTAGAGCTGAAGAATTCAACAACAGAGGGAGAGATTATATGTTAACTGAAAAAATGAAAATTCTTGTTTTCATGTGATGGGGCAAATATTTACTACCTCCTATAACCATATCATTAAGGAAGAGAGGTATTGGTTCTTCAAGAATAGACCATTAGTGATCAAATCTTCCACTATAAATAAATTTAAGGACACAATGGGAAAGAAAGGGTAGATGGTTGTTCTCAAGGACCCCTTTCTTGTTCCATATGTTTAGAAGGATCCTTATGAGGCAACACATAATTCAGGACACATATGTAAAGGGCAATCCACTAACTTGGCATGCTTTACTTTTCAAATGGTAAAAGCTGAGCAACAGTATAACTATCAAATAAAAAACTAATGCTATTTCCATAATTATAAATAGATGTAAAAACATTTGCATTGGCTTGTTTTGAACCATTAGCCTGAACACTCATGGCTTTAGTTATTTTCCTTGGTAAAAATAAGTCAACTGGTTTGAAGACTATTTCAAGAAAGCAGAAGACCTTCCTTCTTCTCTGGGTTTCTCTTTGTGATTTATGGAAACCACGAGGCAAGTCTCCAGAGCACGTGCAGTACATGTGCCTGCCGCTCCTGATGCTTCTAAGCTGTGTCAATATTAACCTGACCAAATGAAGATCAAACTGTCTCTTTTGTTCCTCCCGCTCTATGCATGGGGAGCGCAATATGGCTCTTGTCAGAGGTGCTTTATCATTTTGGCTCAAGGAAACTGTCAGTACAGTTTGGGATTTGTTCTTCATGGGCAGATACCCTGATGGGTCTAATGAAGCTTTTCTGCTGACAACTCATTTGCTAAAAATACCCACCCCTCACCAAGTTTAAGTGAGGGAATATGGTTGTGACCCCCTTACTATCAAAACAGTGAAAGTAATTTTTCTTGAAGACTCTAAAATCTACCCATTAAGATCCATACCTCTCACCACCCATATATGTGATCGTGCTTGGTTCCATTTGCTCACTGATAAACTTGATGTCATTCTTAAATCTGAATATAATTTGGAAAACACCAATCTTTGCGCACACACGCAGAGCCAACAGTCTGTGTGCGCCATTTGCTGCAGTCTAAGCTAATTACTAGAAGCCCCCTCCTGAAAACAGATGCACTCTGGGGTTTGTGGTTTTATTTTTGTTTGGAGATGTCTGTGTAAGGGGGGCTTGAGGAGTTCCTTTTCAGGTGAGGACCCGGCGTTGTGTTGTTTCTCTTGCCCTGGAGTCGCAGGGACTTAGCTGTAACCAGCGTAAGTAACAAGGAAGGGGAAGGATTTGGGAGCATTGTTGAAGAGCCCCACAGACTGGGTCAAGGGTAGAGTTGCTAGGAATGCCAACTCCCCTGGCCTGCCATCCTCTTCTTCTGGCTTCCCCTGCTCCCCTGCAGCCAACTGCCACCCTCCACAGGAGGGGAAACGTCCGTGGCCCCGGCAACTCAGTGAAGACCTTGCAGATGTAACCATGTAGGGCCTGCTCCCTTTAGTCTTGTGTTTGAAATCCCACTTAGTTTAGGTCCCTGTTATGGTTGATACATTGTGTCAACTTGAGGAGTCTGGAAGCTTAACTAAGTAACTCAGCAGTTCTACATCCTGGGGTGAAAAGGACATGCCCTTACCGTTTTAGGATGTTCATTGTGTCAACTTGAAAATTTAGAAGGTTAACTATGTGACTCAGCAGGGAGCCAAGCTCCTTTGTATTCATCCTGAGCCTGTGCAAGAGGGCACAGAATGGTGTGGGCATGGGCGGATAGCCAATATAAAATATAAGGAGGAAAAAGAAGCTTGCCCCCCGCTTTGTTTTCTGTTTTGCTGTCTTCTGCCACCTTGAAGTGTTGCCCCTGTGCCATGCAACCCTGCCTTGGAGCCAGCTGATTATAGAGCAAAACCTCCACAAATTGTAAGCTAAATAAATTTTTCCTTCCATAATTTTGAGCGTTGGGCATTTTGTCTCAGCAATGAGAGAAAAGTAACCAAGACAGTCCCTCATCCTGGGGCCAAACAATTGAGGTGGACTGGAAGGACTGCAAAACACAGGCATGGCCATCAGGGTAAGATAGGTAGAAAAGAGCATTTTCTGGCAGAGGTGTGTTGATTAGAGAAACCCATAGGAGGGCACCTTCGATGTCAAGCACAAACATCTAACACATGCACTCACAAAGATAATTTTCCAAATCTTGGATTTTTTTGATGTTATTTCCAGCCGTTCAAGACTAGTCAAAGGAAGAGACACAAAGCTTGGAAAGATAAATTTTAGTGATATGATTTAGTTAACTTTCATTTTCATGGAATTTGACACGCTAATTAAAGGATATGAGGAGAGACAAATCCATAAAACTATCAAGCTTATAAAATGAAAATTATGCTAAATCAGTTAAAAATGTGCAGTACTAGGAGCAAAAGTCCCAAATTCCTTCCTCTTTTTGTTTTTTTCTTTCAGGCCAACATCTGCGGGAGTCTTTTTCTGGCCCTTGAAATCTTGAGGAGCTCAAGTCTCCATCACCACTGTCAAACGTCCATTACTGTTAGTACCACCCACGAGCCGGTAGAAATGATTTATAGCCTCCTTCAAGGCAGAAAATCCAGGGCTCACTCTGGTGGAACAAGAGTAGTATTTAACTGTTACTGTTTTTAACAAGAGTTGTTTTAGGGAAGGGCTCTAAGAAAGGCAAATCCAGAAAAAGCCTGAATTCATAGCGGGTAAAATAATAAACACCGTAGGGCAGAGTTTCCAGCCTCAGCGCTGACACCCTGTGCTGGATGAGTCTGCTTGGAGAGCTGGTCCGTGTGCTGCTGGACGCTCAGCGGCACCCCTGGGCTCCACCCGCTAGGTGCCAACAGCAAATGCCCTGCAAGTGGTGACGAGCAACTGTGCCTCCCGATGGGGGCAAAGTCAGCCCAATTAAGAATCGGCACCTTGTAGAACACTATTAGGAGAATCTTGTAAACTTAAAGAAAATTCAAGACATAGAAATATAAACGTATAAAGCAAGACGCACGGTTAACCATGCCTGGTTTAAGGCAGGAGAACTATAAAAACAGACAGCCGCAGGAACACCTACCTAATGACTGGGTACTCACTGGCCAAATAGTTCTTTTCCCTAGGTAGTGAAAATACAAAACTTCCCATAATTGTATTTTTGTACATTAGCATGCTTAAAAATTAAACAGCAACTTGGCTGTTGAATAAAATAGCATGACGATTTTAAAAAAAAGAATTAGCATTTTACAAGGCACCTATTTCCTATTTCAGGACAGTGAAACTTATTTTCCAAAGCAGATTTTTATTTTGTTTTCTAAAAAGCAGCATTATTTTGAATCAATTATGGGTAAACAGGGCATATTTGAATACTCAATTTTATATTTTGGATGTCTGAAAATATTGAAATTTTTTTAACACCAGGCAACATAAAAAGTGGCAGATATTTGCCATTGCAAATATTTACTGAATGGCTTGTGTCTGCCTGATAGGCTATTCAGAAAAAAAAAAAAAAAAAAAATTATTAAAACCCTACCCTGAGTCTGAAGAAGTACAAATGGGCAATAAATACATGAAAACACGTTCAACACACTGCTCACTTGAGAAATGCAAATTAAAACAACATTGAGATTCCATCTCACCCCAGAAAGAATGGCGATATCGAGAAATCAACCAATGACAAATGCTGGACGGGCTGTGGGGAGAAAGGAGCCCTTCTTCTTTGTTGATGGGAGCATAGACTGGTACAACCACTTTGGAAACCAGTGTGGAGGTTCCTCACCAAACTAAAAATAGACATTCCACTTGATCCAGCTGTTTCCTTTCTAAGGATCTTCCCCAAATGTTAAAGACATTACAATGATGTATGCATACCCATGTTAATAGGAGCACAATTCATGACAGCTAAATGCTGGAGACAATGTATACGTCTATCAACAGAGGAAAGGGTAAGAAAATGTGGTCCTTGCACTCAGTAGAGTAGTACTCTGCCATAACAGGATAAACTTGAATCATTTGTAGGAAAATAGATGCACCTTTAGACCATAATGTTAGGTTTCTCTTATATGAGAAAATCCATACATAAATAAAATGAAAGATAAAAGAGACAAGAAAAAAGAGAAAAAAGCTATTGCAATTTAGCATGGATGATCTATCTAAAAGTGTACCTTGAATTAATATAATTGTCTTATGTGTTTTATGCTTCTTAGTCTGTTAGTATTGCTGTTAATCTGCATATATGATAATTAACTTTATAAGGGCTTATAAGATAGATAAAACTGATGCTGGTAAGAAAAGGAGGAGGGAGAAAAGGGAAAAAAGAATTGAGATGTGTTGTGTACACGTACCAATTCCCCACAATGAATCTAATCATTATGTAGTGCAAACACGTACTAATAAAATAGAAGTACTCAGAGTCCATCCTGTGAGATTTAAATTTAACCATTTTCAGAGTGAGGCCTTGCTGTAGGCCTACTTTTCAGAGTTCCAGTTACGACTATGGTGTGCAGGAAGGGAGGAATAGTAGTCTATATATTGATACAAAGAACTATTTTGAGTAGGTGCAGTCTAGACACAGTTTCTACACTGGAAATTCTTATTTTTGTTCTCTAGGCATCTGGTCATCAAATCACCGGGGAAAACTCATTCCAAAAATTTGGCTCATAGATTTTACAATAGCCATATCTCCCCACATGAGAAAATAATAAAATATGATGCTTAGAAAAGAATAGGTTATGGAGTCCACTGGCCCGGGATTCAAAGTCTAGCTCCATCCTCTGTGTCTGTAGGGAGGTTACTCAACTGTGTTACAGCTCCTCCTTTTGTAAAATGAGGGTAACGATGCACGTACAACGTGATGATGCATAGAACCCCAGGCTGGGGCTTTCTCATGGTCAGCCCTCAGCGCATGGTGGCCCCGGTGACTGCAGCAGCAAAACCAACCACTACAACTCTATTTCTAGTAATTGTATCTGTCACTGAGAACATTATAAATGATCCATTCTCAGGGACAGTTTAGAGATTTCTATCTTTCTTTCTTTTTATTTTTGTTCTTTTTGAGACAGGGTCTGCTATGAAATTCAGGAAGATCTTGAGCTCACTTTGTAGCCCAGGTGGGCCTCGAACTCACAGTGGTCCTCCTGCCTCAGCTTCCCAAGTACTGGGATTACGGGCTTACACCACCACACTCAGCCTTAGAAATAGCTTTCTTCCTTATATACATCAAAAAGAGTCTTTTTCTTGGATTCTTTTATTGCAGCCATTGTTTAAATTATGTAAGTTCTAGATTTTTTTATTAAAAGAACTGCCAGGTTAGAGAGCATGCCTGATGGATGACAAATGAATGAGATAGTCTGGCCCAGATTCATGGAGACTGATGGTTGTCTTCTCCAGGTACTGCCTTCACAGTGATCCAAGGCAGAGATCCTCAACTTTACCTGAGGGAAATCCTCTGGAGAGCTCCTGAAAACACAAACTCCTGGACCCCCACTTGCAAAGTTTCTGATTCACTGGGTCTGGGGCTGTCATTTCCGGCAAGTTCTCAGCCGATGTGAGTGAACCAATCTGAGGACCACACTCTGAGAAACACACTTTGAGTTAAACAAGAGTTTTCATCTTTCTGGGCCTCATATTTGTCATCTGAAAAATGAAAGCACCATAGCAGCAATACAATCCTTGTTTCTGTTTTCTTTGACTCTAAAAATAAAGGCACACAGTAGAAACCTTCCCCTGCTTCTTTTGCTCACATTAGCTGAAATGATTAGAACAAGCAGTTGGTCAAAGAATTGGTGGGAGAGGAAAACTGATAAAAAGGAATAATTTTATTGTAAAACAAGATAGCAGCTTTAGTTAAATTTAAAATAAAATATGCACCCATTTATAATATTTCATGTAAAACCAAAGGCTTTAAAATATTTATTGACTATAGGATGATAGGAGCTTTCCATCATCTTTGTTGTATACATCATACTAGGGAAATAAAATTTGCAACTTCTAATTATAGTTTCATTAATATAGAATAAAAACAAACAGGAGAAACAACCCGAATGAAAATTCTTGCCGCATTTTTATACCACTTGAATTTTTAATAGCTCTATCGTCATCATTCGAGGACATGTTTTCACTGAGCGCGTGTTTCATTTCACTTCACTGAGGATTTCCAAAACATTAATCTTAAACATAACTATCTTACTCCTGTCTCTTCGGTGCATTCCACTAGTATGTATTCGGTGTATTCACTAGTATGGTGTGAGGAGGTTTGGGAACAAACACAGCTGATCCTTGGTAAACATTGAATTTCCTGACAGGGTGTGCATACACCTGTGCTTCCTTGGTGAGTTTTAAGTTAGCTTCGAGCATCCAGCTGAGGCTATCAGTCAGCATGTGCTGCAGAGCAGAATGGAGAATGTGGTGTAGCTCAGCACATCAGTTAAGAGAAGATCAATGAAGAATCCTGCTATCATCAGAGGCAACGTCTACAGCCCTGTCTCCTCCACACCCTCAAATAAGGATTTCGAGCCACAAGATAAACTGATCAAAGCATCTCTAGCTTTAATGCATATCACCTGGGGTGCTTGTTAAACCACAGACTCTGATTCCATGGGCCAGGGAGGAGCCTGAATTCTGCATTTCTACAAGGTCCTTTGTGATGGATGTGCTGTGTACCACACAGCGAGCAGCAGGAGATTAACCAGCACGGTTTGAAGCCTAAGAAAAGGAGGGGAGGGGTCCGTTATGAAATAAATAACAAAAGAAATGATGCTAGCAGTGTATCTGGAACGAAGTGAATATTCTTAAGACTGCTCTTTTGAAAAATGAGAAAACCATAGAGTATGGACTTATCTAAATAGCCCAGGATCCTCCTATCCTAGAGGAAATGACTTCAGGCTGAAAACACAGTAACAGAACAGTAGGTCGCAACTGTACTTTGCTAGTGACAACAGCAAACCTCTTTTGCTTATAGGAAAGAAGTCAAACCTTATATGCAAACATCCCTACACCCCCACCACTAGGACAGTCCGGTCTCCTAAAGGGCACCGAGACATGCGTTTGTGCCAGAGAAAACTGCACTGGCATATCTTCTAGGCAAAGCCAAACCCCTTTTTCTCTATCATGTTCTAGATCAGTGATGGCAAACCTTTTAGAGCTTTCAGTGATAATGAACAGAAGGCTCTGGCACACACGCTATAGGTTCACCACCACTGGTGTAAGATCTCTAAGAAAGCTACCACCTCCACCCACCCATACACATTTGGATTGATTTTTGAAGTGTTAAATCAGTGTCTTTGTTGTCTTTCATGTACTCTAATTTGAGAATCAAGCAACTGCCAATGTGTTGTCTTCTTTTATCTTTCCTGCCTCTCTCTCTCTCCCTCTCTCTGCCCTCTTGTCTTCTCCCCTCTCCCATCTCCCCTTTCTCTTCTTTCTATCTGTCTTAGTTACTTTCCTCATTGCTGAGACAAAATACCTGCCAAAGTTAAAGGGGGAAAGGCTTGTTTAGCTCATGGTTTGTAGAGGTTTCAGTCCATCATCAGCTGCCTGCAAGGCAGGCAGCATGGCAGAGAGTTATCACAGAGGAGAAACAGTCCATGGCAGGCAGAAGACAGCAAAAGCCAGCAAGCAACAAGTGACAAACCTCTTTCTGTCCCTTATATTTTATACAGGGTGCCCATCCTAGGGTAGGTTTAGCACTCACACCCTTAATCCTAGCTGGAACTATGCCAAACCAATCAGTGGACTGATTACCCATCACACACCTTTGATCCCAGCATCACACACTCCGGATCCAGCCACCTCTGAAAATCCCACCCTCCATGACTGCATGATGCTTTGGGGGGACACCTAAACACAAGCTATAACCTTCTCTCTCTCCCTCTCTCTTTCTTCCTCCTTCCTTTCCTTTCCTCTTTCTTTTTCTTTTCAAGTACTAGAGATTGGACCCACAGACTCAGCACTGAGTCCCATCCCAGGTTATTTGTTATTTAGAAACAAGGTCTTGCTAAGTACCTAAGGTGCCAGAGCTGGGCTTGAACTTGCAGTCCTCCTGTGTCAGACTTCCGGGCTGCTGGCAATACATGCGTGCACCACTATGCCCGATTTATTTCTTATAGAGCTGCATAGACAAGAAACCTGGTTTTCCATAGGCTCTGGTTAACAGGCCCAGCTAGCTTCAGAACTGCAGTGTCTAGGCTGTGTCTATGTCTGGTTTTTTCTGGGTCTGGAGTGAGGCTTTATGAGCAGCCATCTTTGCTAGTCCAGGCTTCTGCACGCCCCTAGTCCATGACTCCTGCTGAGATGGATTGAATAGGGGAGAAGCAGACTCCAGTCTGGACCCTGAACTTAACTCAGATGTCTGTCTCTGTGTCTGTCTGTATTTGTCTCTCTGATTGTCCCCAGTTATTCACAGTTTTTTTCTCTCATCCTGAAGGGCCACCAGCAGTGCCACTGTGCCCACCAGCTGGCTAGAAGTTAGTATAGAAAGCAGTTTTCTCTGATTCAGAGATCTCACCTGGGCACACTGATACCTAATCCTGGGCATTGGCTTACTGAACAGAAACGTCTGTAGTGAAATGCTTTATGCTTAGCTGAAAAATGAAATACTCAGCGGGTGACTCACATCCTTCAATTCAGGGACCCACTTCACCATTTAATGTGGAAAAGATCTGGGATACATTGAGGTCATCCATGCTTGGAACACAGTCCTTCCACCTCCTCACCATGCAAATCCTACCATCTCTGTCCAGGCTAGACTCTTTCCTTGCCACAGAGCTACAACATTTACCTCCAATTTCCCTAAGTTTTAAAATCACACCGTTCCTCGGTGAGCACTCTAGAGCAGTGGTTCTGTGTGATAGGCCCTACGTTTCAAATTACAGGAGTGGGTAAGCACACACCATTGCTTAGATGCTTTCTGTGTCCTCCAAAAATCTTACCAAGGTTCTAAGGGTATCCAAATCTATGCTGTTCAAAAAAACAAATGAAAATCAGCAGCATTTCTGAAAGTCTGGGTAAAGCAGATGTTTCATGGCAGATGTCTGACACAGAATGTAAACCACCAGCTCTGGGTATTCTAACCTTTGAACACTGACCCTCCCAAATGAGGATGTGAGATGAGACTTCAGGGCAGGTTTCTGCACTGTGCCTCACCTTCTGCCTGGCCAGGGAGAACGGGATCTACAGAAATGCAGTCACGCCCACGGGGTGATGACACAGTGATGCATGGACCACACGCACACAATGGTGATCCCACAAAATTATAGTGGAGCTAAAACTTCCCATAACCCAGTCACATGGTAGCCGTCATAATGTAACTAAACACATTGCCTTCTTATTCGTGGGGATGCTGGTGTAAAAAAGCTTACAAGCTACTGGATAGATAAAAATACAGCAGATAAAATTACATACAGTAGATAAGACAGTTAAGTACAGTTAATAATGACACCGCATACCTATGAACCTGGTTTATATATCTATTATACTGTACTTTTAAAGTGTTATTTAAAAGTGTACTTCTGCTTATATATTTTTAAAAGGCTTTTCTGTAAACAGTATGCCATGTGATAGCGAGACTAGCCTCATACGTCTTGTGTTAACTGCATCTCTTGATTACACCAGGGGGCCCCATGGAGGGACTAACCTACACCTAGTTTTAAGGACATTGTGACAGTCATAGGACAATGAAATCTCATGGTGCAGGTCTCAGGGTGTGTCCCCTGCACTAACTGGCACATGACTTTACTTCTCAAGGTAGAAATGAGCTTCTGGTTCTTTTCTCCAGCTCTGCCACTTACACTGAGTTTTTGAAGCTTCTGAAAATAGCAAGTTCCTGGCTGGCCGGGAAAGAACAGCAGTCATGTTTCTGCCTGGTTTAGAGTCCACTCGTCTACCTGGGAGGGTCCCTGCCTCTGCGCTTCTGTGTCAGGCTCCTCCAGCACAGCCACACACATGTGCACAGCCCCACCCCAGAATCTGGAAAACACCCAGCGGCAGTGCTGGGGACTGAAATGATCTTGCTGACTTACTGGCTTTGTTCCAAACCAGAAATTTGAGACCTTGCTCCTTGACTGTACAATGTCTTTGGAATCTGCATAAAAGCATACATTTTTCTTTAGATGTTTTAAAGCCTAAGAGGATAAAGGTAGAGTCTAAAGTGATTAAAATTCTTATAGCAAGATGTGGTGGCACACACCTGTAATCCCAGCTCCTCAGGAGGCTGAGGCAGGAGGACTGCAAGTTTGAGGTCAAGCTGGGCAAGTTAATAAGATATTGTCTCAAAAATTTAAAAAAAATTTTAGAAAGGGTTGGGGATGTAACTCAATGGTAGAGCACTTTCTTAGCATGCATGAGGCCCTAGGTTCAATTCCTGTATAAAAAAGGAGAAATCTTTTAATGATTCTTTTCTTTCTCCTCCTCTCCTCCTCCTTTCTTCTTCCTTTCTGCTCCTCTTCCTCCTCCTCCTTCTTCTTCTCCTTCTCTTCTCCCTCTTTCTTTTTGGGACAAGGTCTCGCTATGTAGCCCAGGCTGGCCCTGAACTCAAGGCAATCCTCCTGCCTCAGCCTCCCAAGTGCTGGGATTACAAGTGTGCTCCACTACACTTGGCTTCTTATAATGTTTCTGGACAGCCTTGTGAACTATTTAAAATATCAGAGGTCAGCTAATTCATGGCTTTGTACCTCAGTTATAAACGTGGTCTACTGACCACAGTATCCTCTGGCGCTCTGTGACTTCATTTCCATAGAGTTCCTTGCTCTCTCTCACCAGGTGGGGGGCTGCAATAGTACAGAGAGCTGCCCAAAGTCTCATCTCACATTCCTTAACCAGTGGGTCAGTTAAAGTATCTGTGGCTGGTGATCACAAAGTGGGGAGGAACCCTCTCACTTCACGTGGCTGACATGGGCTATCCTGACCCCTAGTTGAGTTCTAGTGCAGCAGACCAAGGAGGGTGAGCCAGTTTCGACTCTCTCCACTTGGCCACCTTGATGTTTCAGGATTAATATGAGCTGAGCTAGGCTAATCAGAGACTTCACACGGGCTTTATGACACCCCCTCTTCCTCTGACAGCCAAGAATCACATATCGTGAAGCATGCCATCTTGGGGAGTCCTTCCCCAAGGAGGAAGCCAACACAGAGAAACAAGTAAGAGCTGGAGAAAAAGAGATGAGCTCTTATCATAAATTTGTGTGCAAGTCTATTAAAAGCTAGATCTGTTCTGGCTTATCACCAGAGCAATTAATTCATGGCTTACTTTAAGCAAATTTGAGTTGAATTTCTGTCACTTACAACTAAAGACTTAGAGAAATAAATTCATAATTTCTGAAAACCTACTAAGTGATTATAACAGAAGTGCATATTTGCAGGAGCAGAGAGAAAAATATTTTCTTCTAAATTATCACTTTTCACAGTGCAGAAACAGACTCTCTTACTCTTTGCTGAGGAAGGTCTTCCTATTGTTGTTGTTGCTATTGTTTTACCTCTTTAGTCGTACTAGTGGCTAGCCTCATCGTAGCTAACAACTAAATCACAGAAACATCAAACGAATCAGGGAGCCTACCATGTAGACGCGTAAAACCCAAGGAGAAGGGAAACAGCAGAAATAACTGGGAGGAGATTTTAGGATCATTTGTTATGCTACACTACCTCAGGAAACTTTTACTGAACACAGGTTGGTAACACACAAAGAATAAAAATAGTGAAAGTATTGTGATACCAAAAAGGAAATAAAATTTCACATCTATAGAATAACACTGGTTTTTCTAAACATGACCAATGTAATCGTCATGGATGCTCCACCAATTCTGGAGCTGGTAGTAAGATTAAAAATTGATGGAAACCCATTTAGCAAAAGTGTGGCTCAAGAGGTTCATGAATATTCCCAATATCAATTACTTGATGACGGAACAGGGCCCCAAGCCCACATTCTTTGAGCTTTATTTTAGTGCACTTCCACATGCTATTTGTTTTCATTGAAAGCTTAATGTCACATTTGATAATGACATAGAAAGTATTAGTCTTATTTAACTTATTTAGCTAAACATTCTTTGAATAGTTACTGAAAACACTTCAGCTTAGCTGAAAACCTCATAGCTGAGTAGGTAGGGTATGTATGTGCATTCAAACGCTTGAAGGGGAGAATCTCTCTATACGTTTATTTTCAGAAATAATATAAACACTGTGACAATAGGCTTTTAAGAGAATCAATGGTGGTATATGAAAAAACATACACATGATGAGAAATTAGGCAAAAATGTCATAATATGTGCCTTCTGCCTTAGATAATCTTGGGACTGGCACATAAAAGAAAGATGAAGTTCCTTTGATAAACCCTAGAGGAAAAATAAACTGAACAGGGAGTAAACAATTTATGAATGGTGTTTTAGTACATTCAGGCTTCTGTGACAAAATTCCATAAACTAAGTAGCTTATAAACACCAGCCATGTATTTCCCGTAGTTATGGATACTGGAAAGTCCAAGATCAAGGTACTGACAGAGTCAATGTCTGGTGAGGGCCCATTTCCTGTTTCAAAGCTGCCTTCCTTTCACTGCATCTTCTCACAGCAGAAGAGGCAGGAGTCCTTCTGCTTTATGGGCACTGATGGCTTCATCCATTCACAAGGACTCTGAACTCACAGCCTAATCACTTCCCCAAAGCCCCACCTCCTAACACCATCACCTTGGGGATTAGGATTTCATCAGAAGAATTTTGGGGCCATACAAACATTCAAACCATAGCAGGTAAAAGGCAAGTAAAACACTTCTTTTCCTATCTGACTCTGGGGCTTTCTAGTATTCCAGCCTCTGAATATAGGAGTATAGGAGGTCTCAGTGGAAGCAACTGCAGCTCCAGTGCAAGGACTGAGGAATATACTATAGGTCTTCCTACTCTCCACACTGACCCAGGTGGGGTCACCCATGAGGCAGACCATTGCCCTTCTATAGGGAAGGGGGAAGGTAGTAAGTAGAGAGGCTCCTCCTCTTTCTATTCTCACAGCTCAGCTGCCAACATCAAGAGCCAAAGTCTTTTCATGTGTAGCTGCATCTTTTCCTGGGAAGATAAAAACTGAGAAATGTGCTCATTGTAAGTAGAAAGCACAGGGTATACCTTGTGCCTTTCTTCCTTATTTAAAGGTAAGAGTCAAAAAGGAAGCTGACAGGTTGATGACTAGGAATTCTCAAACTTTAGCACTTGGTTGCCTCTAGCACTATCCTTTCATGAGAGAAGCACAGACTAGAGTGCAAACCAAGCTCAGTACTGAATCACGGGTGGTGTTTGACTACACTCCTATCATCAGTGAAAGCAGTCATTTATATACACTGCTGCAAGGCAACCCAAAAGGGTGTGGAGTGCAAGACTATCCAAAAATATTATAGGTCTTGTACTCAGAAATCACACCAGTAGCTGGCAACACAGCTCCAGGTACAAATTTACATGCAATAATTCATATTCTACCAAATGAATCCCAGGCAAACAGAGTAATGCAAAAACATATTTCCTGCTGTCAAGAAAATTTCTGGCAAAATTAATCAACCATTCATCCATTCAGGCTCTTTGCATACCCTTTTGTCAAAGAGGGAATACTAAGAGATTTCTTTTCTCTTCCACACACTCATTTCAGTGAATTGAAGAATCCATCAAGCTTGAGTTGATTTATTGAACTGTCTCTTAGCTCAGCAGTACAACTACAGCAAATGAACTGATAACTTCTCCCTAAAACCAGCAGTGATTTGATTCAATAGTATCCGATTTATTTAACTCTTTATAATTCCAGATTGAACTTGTTCCTTAATTTCTAAAATAGCACAACTTTTTGGATAAAAGCTAGCATATTTGAGTGTATTATTTATTATTCTGATATCAGTGATTAAAGCATACAGATTCTAGGACTTTTTTGTTTAAGAGATTTTTTAAAGCACATTTAAATAAGATAGTATTTTTTAAAGGATTTATTTAGTGACCTACAGCTTTTATCTAATGTAAATTGTTCTGGTGGTTGATATTTAACATTAACAATGGATAACTTCCATCTAAAGCACTAAAGACACATACATTACTTATTTTTGTATTTTTTAAATCAATGTACCAGGTAAGGAGAATTTTATAAGAGGTATTTGAGGCATGAATATTAGAAAGAACCAAGTAGACTGTTTAAACATGGATTTTACCACCAAACCCGGTCCACTAAGCCCCACAAAGCCCATTTATCACATATCAGCTTTGCATTTTTCTCTGTAAAGATGTACGACCTTTGCCTATTAGATTTCATTAACGGGGCACCATACAAGGCTCCTTCGCACATGGCAGGAGAGAAAGCTCAACATCCTCGCCTGAAGGATTTGTGGAAGCAAGCTCATCTTCAATCTTTGTCCCTGGGAGGCACTTTTAACACCTGCCAACCACAGCACTATCATCAGAAATGCATTTAGAGATTTATCTTCAGGCTGGTAATTATAAGAGATAATTTGTTTGGAGTATGGATAAAGTTGGTCTAGCATAAACAAACTAGAGGCTCAAATTACATGATGAACATCATTAACTATTGATTTAACCACTATAGTCTGAAAGCTCCCTGATACTCTCTGAAGATGGCAGGTTCCTAAGCCGTACTTTTGGCCCAAGTGTTCATGAGCTAAGGGATGCATTTTAGGACATGTTCAGAGTCCTTTCCTCCTTTCCTTTCCTTTCCTTTCCTTTCCTTTCCTTTCCTTTCCTTTCCTTTCCTTTCCTTTCCTTTCCTTTCCTTTCTTTCCTTTC
>NW_004955512.1:2595539-2615224 GCF_000276665.1 Chinchilla lanigera | reverse complement strand
CTTTCCTTTCCTTTCCTTTCCTTTCCTTTCCTTTCCTTTCCTTTCCTTTCCTTTCCTTTCCTTTCCTTTCCTTTCCTTTCCTTTCCTGTCTTTCCTAACCTTTCCTAGCCTTTTCTCTTCTTTTCTTTTTTGAGGATTCAACTCAAGGTAACCTCTGCTTAGAACACTGAACATTAAGAATGATAAGTTGAAATGAAAGAAATCAGGCAGGAAAACAGCAGAGAAAGCAAGTTAGTGCTTCATGGAGCTAGGGAAAAGGAGAGAATGGCAGTGACTGCCAGTGTGATTTTGGGCTTCTCAAGGGAGACAATGAAAATATTCTAAAACTAGATAGTGGTGATGGTTGCGTATCTCTAATAATATACTAAAAACTATTGAATTGTGTACTTCCAAAGGATGAATATATAGTTTGTGAATTACATCTCAATAAAGTAGTCATTTAAAAATAGGAATTATAGATTATCTGATACTTTTATATTTTATAACTCAAAATAATTTCTTTGGGAAGTTTTTAAAGGGATGAGATCAAAGATATCATACGTTCACTTTTTACCTTTCAAAGCCCCTTGAAAGTATTTGAAAGACGTTATTCTCTCATCAGAACCTCACAGTCACTCTATAAAGCAGGCAAACCCAGTGTTTGAACCTCACTTCATAAGAAAACTGACACAGGGAGAGCTATGCCTTTAAGGACCTCAACTCAATTAATGTTACTTGTAGATTCCTTCGTATGCTCTATTATTTTCATCCTTCTTTTCCACATAGAACACTGAATCACAGAAATGCAGCAGAGCACTAAGTAGTGAGAGGAAATAGCTCATGGACAAACATACAGTGGATGGGGGGATAAATGCTAGAGGGCAGAACACAATTTCTGGTTTGGGTCTCAGCCATACCCAGCACAGCTCTAGCTCTAAGTAGCTATGTGGCTTATTGTGAAGAGTTACAGCCTCAAGCTCTCAGTTTAAATGGGTACTTGTACACACACTAAGAATTCAACAAATGACACTATTAATGTCATTTAATGCCATCATTAATAATGAGAACAAAAAGAATGGGGGCACAAGCTCCACTGAGCCTTTCTCAAATATAGGTCTATAATTTCTTACAAAAATTCCTTGGGTCAGGGATATATTTTGTTATGAGGATATTGAAATAGGTGAAATAGTGTTCATAATTTAAATTATGTACCAACCACAGTAGAGGCTAGGGCAACCCTAGTCTATTTGTGTGTAAAACACACAAATATTCATGCCATAAAATGCATGAGGGGTAATGACCTTTAATATCAGGTCAGAATTTACTGTCAAAGACTTTTGAAAATCTTTTGATTTGGGGAGCTCTTTTGAATTCCAGAATTGCAAATAGGGGAATGTGGATTGAAACTAATTTGTAATAAAATGTTAAATATTAAGTATCCAATTTTCAGGGAAAAGAGACAGGGATCACTTCTAATTATATGCTGAGATAACTTTAGATTCAGTCATTAAAAGGTCATCTGGTTGACCTCCCTTACCATGAGTCCATTCAAAGGAGAGCTATATAGCACTAACATAAAATCTTAAGAAATAATTTGAATGGTAGGTTGCCAAAAATTTCATTTGCTTTCTCAGTGAAAACATTGGTGATGGATGCTCAAACACTTATAGTAGAAATATTTTACTTGAGAATTTAAAAATTCTTTATGTTTAAACATTTTAATAATTAATTAAGAAGTAAATTTTATATTTAATCAGAAATCTTTCCTAGCTAGTGATCAAGACAGATAACACAAAATTCTTCTAGTTATGAGCATTTGTTTGTTAATTTGTGTGTGTGCACAAACACACACGAGCGATGGATTAAACTGAGGGTCTTGATCATGCTCAGTGAATGCGCTACCAGTGAGCTACATCTCCAGCCCATTTCAAGTTGGAACATGATTCTGAAAGTTAGGAAACTTATTTTTAATTTAACATTAATCTCTAATTTACAACTCATTTATTTGTATTGGATTCTTTGGCACTTATTTAAATTAGTGAGGTTTGACTTCCACACCTAATTAATTACTTGAGCTATCACCAGATTGAGATCTCTAGGCCAGGGCCTGTAGATGTAGCTCAATGGTAGGACACTTGTGTGGCATGTGTGAGGCCCTAGGTTCAGTCCCCAGAAAGAAAAGCCCCCCACCAAGAAATAAAATTTTAAAGCTAATATCTACTCAAGATTTAATGGCTTATGTTACACTCACAAAAATTTATAATCTATGTATACAAACCAGAAAATTCCATGAATTATAACATAATTGCTAATCACATACAAATATGGCCTAGAGGTGCACTGTTGATATATTTCCTTATCAGGTGGGTTTTCTGATCAAATATACTGACAGAATTAGTTCTCAAATACATTAATACATCCTTCCCTGTGATTCTTCTGTAACTACAATATTGTAGTTGTAATTGCTCTTGTAGTTACCACATTGTATGAAGAGAAAGAGATATCTATGACATTGTAAAAATTAGAAACTGTGTGAATATATCATAAAGTCAAAATTCGAATGGCAAAGTAGGAAAATCACCTGCAGTACATATGATAAATAAACACCACTCCCTAACATTTATAAAAAGTTAATAAATAAAAAGGCAAACTGAAAAATAACCATTTGTGAGAGGAAAAAAATCAAATGAACATATGAAAAAGTCAGTCTCACAAGTAATCAAAGAAAAGAAACAATAATGAGATATGACCTGCACTATTAGAAATCTATGATTTAAAGTGAGTGAAAATCTAGAGCAGCTAAAGATACAGGAAAATGGTTCTCTCAAATAAAGCTGTTAAGAGTACAGGTTTACAACAAATTTTTAGAAAAAAATCAGACACTATTAATATTCAAAATAAACATAGTTTCTGAATCAATGAGTCAATGGTTTTGAGAAACTATTTTATAAAATAAAACTACTATGTAATGATACATACATGAAGATAGTAACAGAAAGTTGTTTATGGTGACAAAAAAATTGGAAATGGTCTGACTGTCCTTCTATGGGGACAGCCCTCCTTCTATGTTCCCCACTCCAACACAGAGGAGCAGTTGTTTCCATCCAATTATAGCAAGGGTTATCATGCTCATATTAAAATATGAGTTAAATATAGATCTTTTCCTGACACATTAAGAAGAAAAAAATTTAGAATAATGTATATAGTATGATTTTATTGTTAATGTCAGTATAATTACATATTCCATAACACCATGTGTGGTTTTCCATATATATGTATGTTTCTACACAATTGTGTAAGCAGAATTAATAGCTTTAGTTGCCTTGGGGGAAGGTATTGAGAGTGTATGGATGCAAGACAGTTTACTAAATATCTCTTTACATATTTTGTCTCATTTTTCTTAATAAAATAAGCATGTATTATTTTTATAATTTAAATATATAAAAAGAAAATGAGAGAATAATAAAATGAACCATGAGTCTGTCTTTATATTATAAAGAGTCTGCATAATGCGCCCAAGTTTGTCTTAGTGCACTAATCAGCACTAGTGGTTATGAGAGTTAACTGAGGTGCCTTCAGCAACTCATTTGTTAAACAGTCAGTTCCTTCTGAACAAAATGCAAGTCATTATCTACCCAAACAAGAAAACACTCTGCAGATGCGTCTCCTATGCCAAGTTCAGAGGCTGTGCTATTATGGTTGCTTATTCATTTGGCAAATACCCTTGTAAGATTTAGACTAGGCAAACCAAGCATTCCAAGGTCAAAGCACTAAAGGGAGTTAAAGCACTAGATGTGGGACAAGGGACAATTCCTCCAGAAGAGACAGGGGACACCAGAAGACATCCATTAGAGAAGGATGCCTCACTGATGATGGGCCGGAGAGCAAGGAGCTTGGAGGACTAATAGATGGAGTTTTACCCACCCAAGGGGGTTAACTGCTCCTGTCTCATTTCTATGCCCCTCTGCAGCTGCTCCCCATCACCCCTCCTGCACACTCCATCTTAAATCAAAGCAGCACACTTATCTATCGCACTCTAAACTGTGGAGGTGGGGTAGACTATGAACTTGGAGAGACTGTTATCTGGTTTACAAATGCATCCCCTAATATTGGCCTGGTTTTCTACAGTATTCTCCACAGAATAGTCATTGTTCTTCCCCATCCCACTTCTCCCCCTGCTGTGAATCTGTCTGTATTAGATAACACTGGGACACAGTAAGTTGTGGGATACCCACAATTTAAATAAGGAGGAGTTTAATTTGGATCACATTTTAAGAGGATTCATACCAGGGTAGGCTGGTTCCAAGGCAACCACATCAAGGTGGAAGGGCATGGTAGACCAAAGCTGCTTAGTTCATGGTAGCTAGGAAGCAGACGAGGGGAACAGTGACAGAGAGAAAGATGTGAAGGACCAGGCATAGACTCAGACACACCCAGAAGTGTGCTCAGCCAATCCTCTGGGCCAGTCTCAAGGCCAATCAAGTTGACACTCCATGTAACTGCCACATCTCACCCCTTGTCAACTTCATACCCAAATACATCTCC
Organism: Chinchilla lanigera; assembly: GCF_000276665.1. NCBI lineage: Eukaryota > Metazoa > Chordata > Mammalia > Rodentia > Chinchillidae > Chinchilla > Chinchilla lanigera. The sequence goes on along the minus strand of NW_004955512.1, from coordinate 2,610,700 downwards.
TTAAACCATACTTACTCTCCAAATAACAATGGAATATTAGTAATTCTGCCTGACTTAACACATCTATCTTGTGTAAAACCAATAATACAACAATCCCTTCCCCCTAATCATCAACAGTTCCAGAATTTTTCAGAAGTCTAAGTTCAAGTATCTTCTGAGACACAAGGCAAACTCTTTAACTATGGAACTCGTAAAAAATTACATAGTCCCAAGGTACAATTGCATAGGGTAAACATTCTCATTCCAAAAGGGAGGAATCAGGGGATAGAAAAAATCAGAACAAAGCAAGACCAAAACTCAGCAGGACAAGTATTAAGTCCTGAAGCTCCATATCCAGCATTCATGGCATACAGTCATAAAATATGAGTTCTACAGGGCTTGGGCATCCCCATCCTTCTTGCCTTGCTGATTTTGGTCTATACAACCTCTCTTTGGGCTCAGTGTACTCACAGCCTTCAGCTTTCCTTGGCAGACATTCCATATTTCTGGCATCTTCAACTTCCTAGGGTCTCCTGTATACTTTGGCATTATTCCCACGGCTTCACAACTTCACTCAGTGCTTTCTCCAGGGTGCATTGCCTGGTCTTCTAGGCCTTTCTTTGAAATCTGGGTAGAAATGTTCTTGACCCCACAGCTCTTGCCTTCTGCATGTTGGTAAAACCAGCATCACATGACTGATGGTAGGGTTAGCTGCCAGCTCAAGCACTGGGACACAATATCTCACATTCACAACTTAAAAGTTTCAGAGGTTTCCAGGTCAGGGTCTGCTGGTTTTAAGACAGGAATATCACAGCATAAGCCTGTGGTAGAGTAAGGCTACTTAGTTCATGGTGGCCAGGAACCAGAGTAGTGGAGCAGCAGCAGTAACGAGAGGGAAAGGAACCAGACATAAACCCTGGGGCCATCCCTCCATGACTCGCCCAGATACAACCAGAAGTATGTCCACCAATCCCTCAGGAAGATCCCAAAGCTGACCAGTCTGACATTCCACCCTAAGTGCTACACCATCTATTTAATCCTCCTTGGAAAGAGACCCAGACCCTTGAGTCTTATCCTAGTGTACCCTGTGTCTCTCACCACACACCACAGCTGCGTCTCATGCATCTGCCGGAACTCCATACCAGTCCTCCTAGAACTTTGTTGACAGACACTGGATCAAAGGTACTACACATCATGTTGCCCCTTAGAAATCCTCTTTAGTCAGCTCCTCATATCCAGGTAAGCTGCACAACGATGCTGTCATCCTCTAGGATGTTGTGACTCAAGCCCTAGACTTTACCCACCACCTTGCCTTACTATGACTGTACATTCATTGCTTCTGTGAGCCCTGTTTTGGCTCACAGTTATATATTCCAGCAAAGGGAAAAGAAAACAGTATAAGGTCTTACTGATTTTGTCTGTTCAGCTCCTATTTTTTCCTCCTGTTCATAAACTTGTCTAACAGGAGCCATAAGTAAGGGGCTGTGATCCAAGATGGACCAAGCATAGTGCTTCATTCTCATTGCCATGGGTGACAGGTAAAAAGAAGGAGAAAGAAGCCCTTCCATGAGGAGACTTTCCTATGTGCACCTAGAACTGTTGGTACACCATTGATCCTGAAAGGGAGAATGAGGTTATCCTAGAGGTGTTACACTGTGATGTGCATGTTTGGTCATTTTCCTGATTTTCTGACAAAGAATCCTAAATTCTCTGGAATCTCTGGTGCATTAAAAGTGTTCTTCCATATGTTGAGATAACCTTGACCAGGAGCCTTAGATAGATTCAAGACAGGGGCTGGTCACTGAAAAGACCAAGGTGTGATCAGAGAGGAGGGACATTCCTGAACTTCCAGGGAACAGAAAGCGGAGCGGTAGTAGAGATTGAGTTGATCATCAATGTCAATGACTCAATCAATTGTACCTACAAACTGAAGCCTCCACGAAAACAAAAAAAACATGAGTTTGGATAGCCTTTGGATAAGTGAACTTGTGGCTTTTCTTGGAGGGGTGCATGCACAAAGAGGGCATAGAAGCCCCGTGCTCCTTACACATCCCTCTCCTATGCAGTTCTTCTGGCTGTTTAACCTTTACAATGTCTTGCATAACAAGCAGATAAACTTAAGTGTTTCTCTGAGTTCTGAAAACCACTGTAGCAAATTAACTGAACCTAAGAAAGGGAACTCCAATTCATGGGTAGAAAGTTCAGAAATTGAGACTTATGACTGGCATTAATGTAGGGAGAAGTTTTGTGAGACGGAGTCCTGTATCTATGTAATCTGATGTTAAGTCTGGGTAGATGGTATCAGAATTGTGTTGGGTTGTGGGACAATCAGCTGGTGTCTGCTGGAGAGTTTCTTTATTGGTGTGTGTGGAAATACTCCAACAAATCTGGTATCAGAAGTGTGGCATGGGAGAGTGGGGAAAAAAACCGAAGTATTTTTTTACATGAGCTAAGAGTGGACGAAAGTTCATAATTTAGAAATGTGAACTTGCAAAACCCTCTTCCCTTTTTTGCTTAACAAGAGTTAAGTTAGATTTCTATCTTTAAAACAAGAGTTCTAACTTGTGCAAGAGATAATATTTTTTGACGGGTCAGAAGTTATACCACATTCTTTAAATACATACATTGTCTCATTTTAATTTCTCTTTCATGATAATTTTATTAATCCTACCATTTTATAGATGAAGAGATTGTAGGTGAGAAAACACTAGTAATTTGCATAATGCCACACAGGTGGTCAGAGGAAGACACTCAATCCCAATTCAATTTTGTTGGACTCCAAAGACTCTGTCCTTGATCTCCACAACTGAACTAGTTTCTCTAAGTGTAGAGACAATTTCTTCATGGGAAGAAAAACAACTGCCCCCTTCCTTAAGGGGTGAGTTCTTGAGTGGATTTCTCAGGCAAACTTGGTTGAGGACGGCAACAACACTAAACTGGGGCAATTCTTCTCTCTGAGTACAGCCAGTCTTCCCTAATCCACATGGTTCTGCCCTTATTCTACCTACTTCTCTGCTACTAGAAATTCTGGCCAAAGTTCAGACATCTCCTGCCATTAAGAAGGCCTTTCTTTATGATAGTGAAGCTAAATTTGATACTTGAGGCAACAGACTTATATGCTTTGGAGAGGATAGAGTTAAGGTGCAAAATCCTTTTTCTCTTTTTTTCAAATAAACTTTGAGATCCTACCATGTTGCCAAATCAAGCCAGATTCTGACGATACAAAGCAAAGGGTGAACAGTCAAACAGTAAGCAGTAAGGTTGGCTGAAGGAGACAGTGGAGAAAGACCACCGGGCAGGCTAAGGGGTGAAGTTATGCCCAGAGGTTAAGCAATGAATTCGGACTGGAAATCTTTAGAGACAGACAGTAGACTGAGGGTGGCCAATGGCTGAGGGTACGGGAGGGAGGACTGGGGAGCAGCTGCTAATGGGTGTAAGGGTTCTTTGGAGTGGTGGAAATGTTATAAAATTTGATAGAGGGACGGGAAAGGAAACATAAAAAGGATTAATGTGTGCTATGTACATTTACCAACTCCCCATGATGAATGTAATCATTACATACTGCAAATATGTCCTGATAAAATTTTAAAAATTATACCAGAGAAAAATTGAAAATATAAAATTAGTTTTTGGTAACAGCAGCACAAGTCTGTAAATATACTAAAATGTTTGACTGTATAGTTTTAAAAGGTAAACTTTATGGTATGTAAATTATATCTCTACAAAATGGCATTCGGACTTGGGGTCTCAGTGTGTGCTCCTGAGAAACTGCATGACTGAACGGGAGCAGGGAAGGGCCTGGGTCTGGAAGAAGTGGGGAAAGGGCTCTGCAGGGAGGCAGAATGGCCTGCCAGAAGGCACCGGCATGGAAGAGAGCAAGAGAAATGAAACATGCACTGGAGGAGACAGAGTCCTGGGTGAAAGAGGCATGAGCCACGTAGAGGAAGGTGAGCTAGACTTGGAGCAAGGATCAGAAATTAAATGCCCTTGTCTACCACGCAGGAAACTTTTTTAACTGGAAAGATATGGAGAGCTAACAAAGGATTTTAAGAGAGCAGGGCATGATTAGATATGCACTTCAATGAGAAAGGGCAGACTATAACACTGACCCGCTGTTCTACAATCTAAGTCAATACTGGAAAACTAGTCTGTGAAATAATACGAAATACGTATTTCGATTTCCGCTTTCAGCTCTTGACATAGGATTGTAATTTCCTCAGCAGTCGTGGTCCAGGAGCATTCTCCATTCTAACATTTGCTGTTTGCCCCTGACTCTCGACACAGAGTTCCTAAATCCCTTGGAACTTCCTGGGTGGTAGGAGGATCTTTTACTCTACTCAGTGACTCTTGTGGGCTCCTGGATGGTGTTGGGGAACACATCCATGTGCTGGAAGAGCAGCAAACACCAATTCTATGGGGACAGAAGCTTTAGTGCTGGGTCTTTTTGACTTTGCCCTGTGTATCTGTTCATTTGTCTGTCCTTTATTGTCTCTGATATTACCTGGAGTGTTCCTCTGAGTGCCGTGAGCTGTTCTAGCAAAATACAGAAACTGAGGAGTGGCTTGTATGTGCTGCTGGCTTATCAGGTCCACAGGTGACCACCCCAACTTCTGATGGGTATGTGATGGCAGCAGCAGTCTCGTGGGATGGAGCCTATGTGGTTTGCCTTAATTCTAGATAGACTGTATCAGTACTGAATTAAATTATAGGGCAATGAGTTGTGTCACAGAAAATTGGAGAACTGCTTGGTCTGGGGAAAGCTACCATATATTTGGTAGCCAAAAGCTCAGGCTAAAGGATAAAATGGTTTTTTCCTATACGGTCACATACAAATGGCCCTGCAAGTCTCCCTAACAGGAACACAGCTTGCGAACTATACCCTGACCAAGGACATCCACCAACAGGGGAGAAAGGGTAGAATCCAGGCCTTGATCTATTCCAGGTTATCATCTAGTATGGACTGAAGGAAGGGTCTGGCCCTAATTTGTGCCCATGGGTGAGTCTTGACTGCTACATTTTGGGTAAGACAAGATGGGATGGTGAACTTACACCAGAGCCACAGTGTGAATAGAGAAAAGGGAGCAAACTCACATGTGCCTCACTGAGTTTGAGGTGCGTGTACAAAACAAGAGATAGTTCTTGATGTCTCTTTAAAGGTTTCTTTATGTGTGTAAAATCAGTTAAAAATCATGTCTACACTATGACTTGGAAGTTGTCCATATATATTCAAAAAATTGCTTGTGGAAATGTGAACTAGGATTGAATCTGCAGCAAAAGGCATGAAAATTCACTGTTATTTACTAAATTGGACTAGGAGACAAGTATAAAAATTAAGGAAAGAAATGATTAATGTTCAACAGAAGGCCCTTGCTGTATCAATTTGCCAAGCTTTCAGCTCCACATATTTGGCCCACCTAAACGCAGATCCGGAACATACGCATCGTGCAAAAGCAGTTGAAGTTCTCCCCTCACAAATAGCCTCATCTCACACACTCTGCTAAGCAGTCTGGATGGATATAAACAGCTGTTCTTCGAAAGAATGCTAGATGTTCTTCACTGACAGATGGCAGTGATTCCCTAGGGTAAAACACACACACACACACACACACACACACACACACGCACACACACACACCATAGTAAGGTCAACAATATTGATATTCATCAATGAAATTATTGAAATTCAGAGTCAGGAGAAAGGCCTTCCAGTAAAAACATTCTTATCAGTACTTCTGTGGCTAGCTCCAACACGGATATTGTATTGCACGGTTGCTGTGAATAAAAGTTTCCATTTCATATTTCATATTTATAGAGTAAGAGATGATTTATCACAGTCAGGTCATTAAATGTTTGTTCTATTTCCTTCAGATTCCTTTCTGCCCTTGTTGTAGAAGTAGAAGACCTTTAAAGGAATAGCTCCTTGGGAAACGTAACAGAAAAATCCATAGTGGAACGTGGCCAACTGTCTGTTTGGTTTGTTTAAATCACCACATCTGAAAAAAATCTCTCATGGGAAATATTACTAGAAATACTGATCTCTACAGTCTCCTGAAAAATGAATAACTAAATAGATTTGGCTAGACAGTTATGATGAAAAGAAAGTAGGGGTCTCAAGATCAGTATTACTAAACCAGGTATATAGCTCATTGGCACAGCACTTGCCTGGCAAGCGCAATGTCCTGAGTTCGATTCCCGGTACCAAAAAAAAAGATCAGTATTAGTATAAAGCAGTGGACTTCTTCCCACTTAAAGATAGAGAACTATTCATTATGCATCACAAAAAAACCCATGACACAATTAAGAAACACCACTGGAATTTCTTTTCCCCAAGACTGACAGACAAGTTAGCTTCTTCACAGAATCTTCTCATTTTAGAATCAAAATAGAAAAATTGAATGTCAGGTTTAAAATAGGCCTTAATTCCAACACCCACCCATTTCTTCACTTTCTTATCACTCATTTGGATATGTGATGGAATCTGGGGTTGATGCTTCTGTAGGTGAGAAACACAGGATTGGCAGGAGATGGCTCATTCCGTCTTAGGACGGGTTGAAAGCTTCCTCCTTGCTGGGAGGGAAAATTGCATCCTTAACTTCTTCTCCATTGATTCGAGTCTCCTGAATAGGAAGCTGGCCATAGCAATGAATATTTGAATGCCCACAATGCGAGAGGCATATTTAAGTATATTACTAGGTTAATAGGGACCTCAAAATTATTCTTTTAGGTAGATTAATATTGGTAGTAACGTCATCCCCAGACTATAGAGGACTTGAGTATCTCTCTGGAGACCACAAGCTTTGAAAGTGATGGATCCAGGAGTTACTGATTCTAGAGCCTGACTTTTATACTTTAATAAACTAAGGACTGGGTAGCCCAATATTTGGTGTCCCCTGACAGTTCTAGTTACCATCATCTACTAAGACATTTAAACTCCCTGTCCAATTTTGAAGATAGCATTACTTTTAAAAAGGTGTGTTTAAAAACATATTTCTCAATAAAAATACAGCTTATACCATACCTACAAAGTCATATTAGAGCTGAGAGCCATCTATGCATATAAACTGTTTTTTTTTTTTTTTTAGGGCAACAAAACACTCTCGTTCTCTATCATAAGTAATAAGGTGCCTCATGAAACCAACGATCCAAAATTTCCTCATGCAAGGTGAATGTTATGACGTATTTTGAGAAATCACCCTTATCACTGCCATGCTTATTGCTTCCCTGAGGTCTGGTCCAAAAGACTAGGGTTAGGGTAGAGCTTCAGGAGTTTTTTAAAGTTGCCTCAGTGATTCCTAAGGGTACACCCTAAGTGTTGGGAACTACAGATCTAATCACTAGCCACACTTCAGACTGCAAACCTGTACAATGTCACATGGCTAGCAAGAGGTAAAGACAGGACTGGAGCTCAGGTTGTAAGACAACAATCTGGATTTTTTCCAATGTGCATAATTGCCAGTATCTCTTCTTTAGACCTAACTTTTTAAAAAAGCCTTTTGCAGTGGAAATAACACACAGGTAAGTGAACATGCAGAAAGCTGGCTGCACGACTCCTGCAGGTTATGAGTACCAGGACCCGAGCTCTGGCCCAAAAAAGTAAAGAAACTGACCTGGGACTGATGTTAGCCCTGCCCCTCCCTGCTTTTACTTTTACTTGCGAATTAAGCAACATCCCAACCTTACCGATTCCACAGAAGCATTCTATCACATTCTAATGACTCATCTATCACAGAGTTTTAAGAATGCAGGCAAGCACCAACACCATTTTTTAAGAAGTATGCTCCTTATGCAGCTTCTTGGTGGATTTTACAGACCAGTCTCCTCCTGTCTTTTCTCCTCTGGGGCCTTGAAGATCTATCCTGGCAGTTTATCCATTTGTTCTCCTTTCCGCCAATTACATAGGAATGTTCATCCATCCTTCACCTCTGTTCTTAAAATTCTGTGAAAGACTTGTGTCTTTCCTGCTCACTCTTTTTCACCTCATAACTTATTTGCCTTCAAAAGTCATCCTACTATTTGTTAAACAGATACTTACTGAGGGCCCTCTGAATTCACTGACCCTGGTTTATTTTTCAAGGTGCTTTTCAAAACATGAAACCATATTGTACATTTAATCGTCTCCTTGTTTACTGTACATATCCTCTGTCCCCACCAAGATGTCAGTAACACAGGAGAAAGAGAACTCCCAACCTGCTAGATGTCAGATGGGCTGAATCAAAGGATGAATTCCAAAGGACAAAGGTTTATTGAGAGATAGCTCCTGAGAGACAGGAGGACTCCCAGAAGTGGGTGGCCACTGAGGCCCTTTCTCCAGGAATGTTTTAGAGGGCAAAATCATGAGGTGGGCACAAAATCATGAGATGGGTACAACATGGGTCAAATTATAATCAACCAATAAGATTGCAAGTATAGCTGCTTAGCTAATATTGATCCAATAAGGATGCAGAGCACATAGCAAGCGCATATGGCCAACATCATTAGCCTTGACTTATCTATGACTCCTAAAACAGAAACATTTTGGGGAAGGGATGGGTCCACACGTTCTGGTCACCCATCCAACTGTTAGGTGTCCTATGCACATCTGAACTCAGTGCATCCACGGTACCATTTGGAGCACAATCTCAAGTTTCCATTGCAGCCTTTGTGGAAGTATGCAAGTCTGCCCATAGTGACTTTAATCTCAAGGCCTTGCCTTCTTCAGATGCGCCTCTGGCTACAATTTTGAGGTTTCTACCTTTCACTGACTTCCCTGAGAGCCCAGTCCCCTTCTAACTCTATATTAATTTTTTATCTAACTTAGCTGCCTATAATATTAGGTCTGTGATCACAAAGACTCTGTCAATTCATATTATATCTTTGCTAAATACAGCACTGGCTGGCTCCTGGATCACTAGCTGCTTCCTGAATGAGTAAGTAAATGAGTGAATAGAAAGATGTGTAGATAAATGGATGGATGAACGGATGATTCAGTAAACACCAAGATGAATGACTCAGTAAATACATGTGCCAGACTTGGAGATAAGAGAATGTAAAGCTCTCTTTTCCTCAGAGGATTTACAGTCCTAATGCAGGTAAGCATAAAAGAAGCTAAACTGTCTCAAGGAGCAGTGGGAGGGAAAGGAGTAGAGAAGCCTGCCGCAGGAGTCAGAGAGGGCATTCAAGGAGTCCTGCTAACATGCAGATTCCCATGCAGCAGGTCTGGGAGGCACAAGCTTCTACCTGCCTGTCAGGCACCATACTTTGAGGAGCAAAGTTCTCAGACAATTTTCTGGTGGTCCTACCCTTTCTGTCTCCTACCTACCATGTGCTTCCACTAGTAAGGAAGTGAAAGTGCATATGCCTTTTTCAAAATACTGCAAAAATTGACATCTTTACTTATTTTACATACACAGGTTATTTGCTCTAACCTCTCATGTGCATGAAAAAGTGTCCTTGTGTTTTCACGGCTCAGGAACTGGAAGCTGGGCAGGATCACGGCTAATCCTCTGCTTGGATTAGCAGTCCTGGGCACTCTTTGTCACCATCCCCAGTCAGACGGGGCTGTGCCAGGTTCTCTGTGCCTGCTTGTCCCACCCACCTCAGAGCTCGCTGGGCTTCTCTTCCCAGCATCCTGGCGCATCCTCAGCCATCTGAACAGCTGCATTCTCTTTGCCAACACATGCATTTTTCAAAATCTCATTAAGCGTGAAATGTTTTCAGCCAAGTGGTATTTTGAGGGCACGGTGGTCAACCTGGAGGACTCGCTGGAGTCTCCACAATGTACTAGGATGAGGAAAAATCTGGTTATTAAAAAAAAGTGGGAAAAAGGAGACCCGCTTAGAGCCTGTGAATATTTGTCATGGAAACAAAATGGATGTTTCACACTAAAGTATGAGAAAGCTTCCTCACCAGGGGAGGGTCTTCGAAACAGTATTTTCTCCCTAGAGAGATTTAAACCGCACTGTTTGCAGCATTTCTCAGGGTCAGATTAGTCCATGTAAGCAAAGTGTGTAATCGGTATTAATCTCCCAGAATGTCACTGTTGCTGCCTATCAATCTGCATACATTCTACCCCAAAACTTCAGGAAGAAATGCTATTCAGCGCAAATGATGCATCAAATTCAAACAGGCCATCAAGATTGCTAATGGATTTTAATAGCAGCTATTACTGCATAATAGTATTTTCCCAACAGCTGTTTGTTGATACAATTCTGCATTTACAGGACCTTTATGTCCAATCCCAGGAGATGACTTGCCATTCATTTATAATCATTTGGTTCCACCTACAAACAAATGCTACTTTATTTGCATTTGAAGACTGTGAATGGTCTGTAGATTTGACCCACTCCCACCTCATTCAATGAAACCAGCAGCGAATATTACAAGCTAGATTAATTAGTTAATATTTAGATGCACTAACTACTGCCAGAATAATAAATATTGTCAACGGCAAAGTCAAAGAGAAGCTTTCCTTGATCGATTGGCTACATTCTGAGTGGCATTAGTTGTTGAAAATTGCTTCCTACTCCTATGTAAATGAGTAATGATCTTAAACTAGAGTTCAGATAGAAATATCAGAAACTGAAGGACCCATAAGCTATTCTAAATTTCTCTGCTTGAGTAAATAATGCTAGAGAATGGCAATAAATCCTTGCCAAAGTGAAGGGCTCTATTGGTAATAATAATTGCAATAATAAAAGGAGGGACAATTTATTCATGAAACCTACCTTTGTTTCTTGTGAAATGGTCATGATGAGAGCGTTAGAAGAAATATCAGTGTGTGATATCACAAAGAGTCATCTAAGGAATGCATTTAGAATGCAGGCTCCTGGCCCCTATGCCAGGGATTTGAGGCAAACCCCAGGAATTCGCATTTAAAAACCGCTCAGGGGAATTCTATGCCAGCCAGCTATGGATCATGCGTTGAGAAAATCCGAGGAAAATGGCATTAGTTTATAAATACATTATATACCAGAAGTTTTAGTGCAATTTTTAGCTGTAACAAGTCCAGAAGCATCCATGTTAAAAACTTTTACAAAATATTTGAGAGTTAATTTTCATTTTTTTATATTTTGTAATTTAGAACACTAAACATATGAGTTCAAAAAATTTTTATTCAAAACTTACATAACTGTGTAAATGAAACAAAAATAATTACACTACAGATACAGTTCTTTGTATTTCTGACACTGTTACTGTGTAAGGCCACGCTGAAACTTTTGGCATAAGCTATACAGAACTTAAATAAATTCAGTCTGGATGAAACTAAGAAGCAAGAGTACAATCCCCCTCTGCCTATCCACAGTCGTTTGGTTTTTAGGGGAATCTGTGTGTAATCTCTGTATTTGTATCTGGGTGCTGGGAGGCTTCCCATCTTGGTGCTGCAGAAGAATAAAGTGAAAATAATGAGGAGAGGAAATGCTTGCTCTGTGGAACTGTGTGTTTAGAAAGGACGTGGGCACCTTATATCCCATAGAACTTTACACTCCACAAAATCTTTGATCTACATTGTCTTATTTAACCCTCTTGACAGTTTTGTATCATTTTTCTTACTTTACAGAGGAGAAGGCTGTGGCCCCAGGGAATTTCTGTGGTTGGTCAAGGAAATAGAAGTTACAGCTAGCAAATGCCTGAGAACTCAAAGCCAAGGTTTTGAAGGCCGTCTCTACACTCGGCTCACAGTTGGCCAGAGGATGGGTTGAGACAATGAAGCTTACGGGGGCTGAGAGGGTTCAGGTACAAGCAGATCAAAAGTGGCAAATAGGGGCAAGAATGGTGAGGCCTGTTGTCTTTCCATGTGGTAAGTGTTTGCTCGAGAAGCTACCCCAACTGCAGGCCATGAATTAACATGGCTACAGCACCACTGGGGTGGAGTCTGTCTCAGAGACCATGCCTGCTGCCCACCTCCCAGTCTGGGCTCCTCCCTGGAGAAAACCAAGAGGTGTAAGGGAAACAGTGCATTCAAAGTCTGCCTCTGTCACAGAGCTCCTGGGCTACTGTAAAACTCATCATTGTGCAGTTGCTTTCTTTGTACAACTAACACAATGATACAGTATCTCCCTTATCTCCAGTTTCACTTTTCCTTGGCCCTCTATCATTGAAAAATATTAAATGGGTAATTCCAGAAACAAGTAATTCAGAATTTTCAAACAGCAGGTCATTCTGAGCAGCATGATGAATCTTGTGTTACCCTTCTTTATCCCACCTGCCTCACTCCTCCTCTTCTGTGACTCATTCAGCCACCAATTATCCCTTTATCTAGTGTATCCATGCTGTAGACACTACCCTCCTGTTATTCCCTTGGTGGCTGTCTTAGCATCACAATACTGCAGTACTTGTGTTCAAGTAAACCTTCTTTGACTTATTAATGACTGCAAAGCACAATTAGTAATGTTAGCCATTCCAGTATGACCAAGAGAAGCATTAAAGTGCTTTCTTTACTTGAACAGGTAAAAGTTCTCAATTTAATAAAGAAAGAAAAAAATGTATTTTGAGGTTGCTAAGATCCACAGTGAGTTACTGTAATTAATTTCTTATGATGCTTACTTTAGAAACTAAACTTTATCATAATTACATGTGTGCTATAGTTTGGATCTGGAATGTCCCCCAGAGGCCCATGTGGTAAAAGCTTTGTCCCCATCCCTAGGCAAAACCATTAGGATGTGGGGCCTAATGGAAAAAAAGTTAGGTCCCTGGGAATGTGCCCTGGAAGGGGATACTGGGGCTCTGTCTCTTCCTCTTTCTTTTTGTATGCGTGATACCATCAGGTGAACAGGCCTCCTCCACCATGTGATCCTTTATAATGCGCTGTGCTGCCACTGGCCCAAAGCAACAGTGACCAAGGTCTAAAACTTGGTCAGAATGAGCATTTCCTTCTTTAAGTTGTTTATCTCAGGTTTCTACCACAGTGACAGAAAACTATCTCAATATGTATGAGAAATGACAGTATACAAGTTTCTATACTATCCATAGCAGGCATCCACTGAGGGGTCTTAGAATACAGCCCAAGGAAAAGAGAGGACTACTGGGATTACCACAGAGTGTTTAAATAATTTAAATAAGATGGTATACCTGCCTAAATAATTAAATAAGATGGTATACCTGCCTAAGAGCTTGCCACTTACTCTTTTGTGGCTGCTTGATATAGAAGGATTTCTGACCTGCTCTCCCCTTGTCTTGGTTACTTTTCTCTCGTTGCTGGGACAAAATACTTTATGCCCAAAATTAAGGAAGGAAAGGTTTATTTTGCTTACAGTTTGCAGTGGTTTCAGTCCATACTTGGCAGGTTACAAGGCAGAGTGGCACATGGCAGAGGGCTACAGCTCATGGCGGCAGAACATAGCAAAAGCAACAAGCACTCAAGGGAGGAATGGCAGCAAGCAGCCTCTTCCTCTCCCTTACATATGCAAACTATCCACCCCAGGGCGGGTGTAGCTCTCACACCCGTAATCAGTCGAACTCTAAAAGCCTGCCCCATGACCGCATGAGGCTTTGGGGGGACACCCAGACACAAACCATAACACCCCTGGACAGGAAAGTCTGTGAAGTCCCTGTAGCCTCCCTCCCAGTGGAGGACAGGCATGCTACATACTGCTGGATGCATGAATGGTGGCTGGATGGGTGGGTGGATGGATGGATGATGGATGGATAGATGGTAGAACCACACTCATTCCCTCATCACATGGCAGCTACTTCCCTAATACCCTCACTTCTACAACTGATATCATATGGTACTACTTTGATCTTTTTCCCCCTCATCATCTAGGGCGAACATTTTGGGCTCACCCTTTCTCATGCTCTATTTCTCCCTGATATCAATCTGAAGGATTTTTCTTTTGCCTGACCCATTAATTCCTTCTTGCTTTAATAATTCCAGGTTTTATGGTAATGATTTCTGTCCAAAACTATTGGAATAATCTAACAATTCTTCCTGACATCTGTGTACCCTGCATCAGTTCACCCTGCCTGCTGCCTCCAGGTTAATCTTCTTAACTCTTACAGTGACTTTTGTCAAGTCCCAAATGTACCAAGTGTCACAGTGCTGCACACGATGGCCACACACTACCTCCCCACCCCTTTCTCCTACTGTGTCCTTCCACTTCAACCAAGATGAAATTAAGCTCTCCAGACACACTTTACATTTACTGCATCTGTACCTACCAAAAACATGTACGTATCAGGACTCAGGGGAGTATTACTGAATTTAACTGGAACAAAGGAAACAGAATTGTTTAAATCCTTATGCTCAAACCAGGCATGCTAGCACACGCTTGTAATCCCAGAGGCAGGAGGATTGCAGAGAGTTTTAGACCAACCTGAACTACATAGCAAGAACCTGTCTCAAAAACACAACACAACAAAACAAACCAAAAAATTTTTATGCTCAAAAATGAATACAAACCAGAAGCCTCATCTGGTGTTGTAGCTTGGGGCTTTACAAGGGGAATGATATAATACAGCACACATATTTTATAAGATTACTTATAATAGTCACTCAAAGAGTCATATACAAAAGAGAGTACAGGAAATTTGTCCACACACTAAAGACCAAAGAATCCAGCTGAGGGCCTGGATCCCATGGTAACGTCCGGCATGAGTTCAGCTGAAGACCTAGAGCCCATAACAATGCCTCCCACGAATCCAACTGGAGGCCTAGAGCCCATGATAATGTCTCATGTAGGCCTGTTTCATGGGTCTGTGCTGGAAGGCCCAAAGGTCAGTGGTGGAATCTAGAAAGTCTGTGCCAGCAAGATGAAGGCTCTGTGCTAGCAGGCTGAGGGATCTACACTGGAGCCAGGAAGCAATGCTCAAAGTAAGAACCAGAGTTCCCCTGAAAAGTACCACAGCCATCCTCAGCAACAGTGAGGTCCTGAGCTCTTCTAATGATGAGGAAAGCCGAGTTCCCATTGGGAATGCCAATCTGACAAGCTTCTCCAGGAGACTGAAAAGTGCACCATCTTCCCCTCTGGAGCCAGGAAGCAATGCTTAAAGTGAGGACCAGAGGTCCCCCAAAGTGAACCAAAGCTGTTCTCAGAGACAGTAGGGTCCCAGTCTCCTCGGACAATGGGAACAGCTGAGTTCTTCAGGAAAGCCAGCATGACAAACTCCTCCAAGAGAACCAAGAGCTCCTTACAGCTTCTAACAGCCTCCAACAGCTTCTACCAGTTCCCAACAGCCTCTCCCAGCTCCCAACAGCCTCTCTTCTT